>NC_046172.1:124820766-124947205 GCF_011064425.1 Rattus rattus | reverse complement strand
CCTCACACAAGTCGGAATGACTAAGATCAAAAACTCAGGTGATAACAGATTCTGGCAAAGAGGAACACTCCTCCACTGTTGGTGGGATTGCAAGCTGGTACAACCACTCTGGAAATCAGTCTGGAGGTTCCTCAGATAATTGGACATTGAACTACCTGAGGATCCAGCTATACCACTCCTGGACATATACCCAAAAGATGCTCCAACATATAACAAAGACACATGCTCCACTATGTTTATAGCAGCCTTATTTATAATAGCCAGAATCTAGGAAGAACCCAGATGTCCTTCAACAGAAGAATGGACACAGAAAATGTGATACATTCATACAATGGAGTACTACTCAGCTATTAAAATAACTTCATGAGATTCATAGGCAAATGGATGGAACTAGAAAATATCGTCCTGAGTGTAGTAACCCAATCACACACACACACAAAAAAATGGAATGCACTCACTGATAAGTGGATATTAACTCAAAAGCCCAGAATACCCAAGATACAATCTATAGACCACATGAAGCTCCAAGAAGAAGGAAAACCAAAGTGTGGATGCTTCAGTCCTTCTTAGAAGGGGTAACAAAATACTCAAGGGAGGAAATATGGAGACAAAGAGTGGAGCAGAGACTGAAGGAAAGACCATCCAGAGACTGCCCCATCTGGGGATCCAGCCCATACACATACACATACACATACACATACACATACACATACACATACACATACACATACACATACACATACACATACACATACACATACACATACACATACACATACACATATATACACATACAGCTACCAAACCCAGACAATATTGCTGATGCCAAGAAGTGCAGGCTGACAGGAGCCTATATTGCTGTCTCATGAGAGGCTGTGCCAGAACCTGAGAAGTACAGAGATGGATGCTCGCAGCCAACCATTAAACTGAGAATGGGGTCCCAGTGGAGGAGTTAGAGAAAGGACTGAAGGATCTGAAGGGTCTTGCAACCCCATAAGAACAACAATACCAACCAACCAGAGTTCCCAGGGACTAAACCACCATTCAAAGAGTACACATGGACAGGCCCAGGACTCTAGCTGCACATGTAGCAGAGGAAGGCCTTGTTGGGCACCAATGGGAGGAGAATCCCTTGGTCCTGTCAAGGCTCGATGCCCCAGTGTAGGGGGATGGGGGGGTGAGAAGGGGAAGAGGTGGTTGGGTTGGTGGGTGGGGGAACACCCTCAGAGAAGCAGGGAGAGGGGGAATGGGATAGGGAGTTTATGGACGGGAAATCGGGAAAGGGGATATCATTTGAAATGTAAATAAAAAATATCCAATAAAAAAAAAAGAGAAAGAAAAAAAATATTTTCAATAGAATTTACTTTCCTGTTGTTATATGAATGGTGGTTGATTTATGAAAATATATAATAAAATAAACATGTAAAAGATAATCTAGTTTGAAAGAAGTGCTGACTTCATATTCTAAGGTATATTGGCAATTGCCAAGGTATTTTCTTCTGGTCAAAAATTATTTTCATTGTGAATGAGGGAGCAAGGGATGTTTCCAATCTTTTAGACTACGAGATATATCTGTATCCTTGGCAAATGCCAAAATTAAAACAAACCTAAGAAAATGAAGTGAGAGAAATGTTTCTTCCCTCTAATGTAATATAGAATTTGTAATTATAACATAATCCATCATTCAATTTGAGAAGTCTCATCAATAGGTAAAAGAAAACTAAAGATAGTTTTTGAGGTTTCACATCAGTAAAATCTGCCACAGTGCTGTGTTTCACAGGCTTTGTTTCATAATGCTATTTGAGGCCACAGGATGTTTATATCTGAGATTATTGGTTAAGTTGAATTATGCCCATTCAAAATTATGTGTTAGAACACTGAGCCCCAAACATTTTTTTCTTTTCTTTTTTTCGGAGCTGGGGACTGAACCCAGGGCCTTGCACTTGCTAGGCAAGCGCTCTACCACTGAGCTAAATCCACAACCCCTGCCCCAAACATTTTAATGTATGACCTTGCTGAAGATAGAATATTTATAGTCGCAATAAAATTAAAAAAAATATTTGAATAGACCCTAATACAAACTAATGTTATTTATAAAAAACAAACAAAAATGGCCCCAAAGCAATCATGCTTATAGAAAAATCTGTGTGAAGGAACTTAAAGAAAAGATGGTCATCTCCAAGTCAAGGATAAGAATCTGTAACAAATTCTTCACAGTGATCTCACAATGATAGAACACTGGATACAATTTGATTTCTGATTTCCAGTTGTCATACTTAGGAGACAATACATTTATGACAGGCCACTCAGTCAGTGGTACTTGGTTAAGACAGATCTAGCAAACTATTACACTACAGAAAACAAGAATGCTGATCCAACTGCAGAAGAATGAAAAACAAGGCCCTATCTCATCACTTATAATAACCCACAACAAATGAATTAAAAATCTCCACCCCCTGAGGCCTAAGCCGGTTCATGTAGACCAAGGACACAGGTACCCCAAGTTCTTCCCTCTTGCCTCTTTCACACAATTCTTTTAGACCATCTCCATTCCTGTGTAATTCCCTGCTATGGTACAGAACAGTTCTCTACCAAAGATCTAGAACTGGGACTCAAGAAAGCAACCTGTTTTTTCCCCTTCCAATGCTCCATCCATGTATCTCCAGAGTTTCTCTTAAATTTGCTGCCATCACTTTCCTTCATGTCCTCCTCCCACTTCACCTCTATCATTTTGAGACTTGGCTTCTTGGTGTGGAGCTAAATTCCATGTTCACCATAGTTATTTCATTTGCTGACCCTTGTATATGTTTCTTCCAGTCCATCTCCATTACGTTGGGATCCACCAGTAACTCACAGAACCTACCAGAGAGTGAAGGGTGTTGTTTCCCTAATTTCTTTCTCAGCCTGATTACCCTTTGAGTAGAGGAAGGTTACTGATTTGTTTGATTTAAGTATATTATCATATCATCTGCAAATAGTGATACCTTGACTTTCTCCTTTTCAGTTTCTATCCCTTTGACCTCCTTTTATTGCCTAATGGCTCTGGCTAGAACTTCCAGTACTATATTGAATAGATAGGGGGAGAGTAGGCAGCCTTGTCAGGTTTTGAAGATATAGCATCATCATTCTTGGGTATATATCCCAAGTACTCCACACCTTACTGCAGGGATAGTATTGATCAACTATGTTCATTGACAGTTTATTCATAATAAACGTGAACGGGGAACAGCCTGGATGTCCAGCAACTGATAAATACAAAATGAAAATGTGATACATTTGCATAAAATAATGTTATGAAACTGTTAAGGAAAATGAATTTTTCCAGTAAATGGATGAAGTTAGAGACAATCATTTTGAGTGAGGAACCCAGACCAAATAGATAAATATGGCATGTTTTCTCTTACAAGTAGATGTTACCTTATAAACTATAGATATATGCATTTCAATTAGAATAACCACTGAACTTAGATAGCTAGTAAAAGAGAGGAAAGGCATCTTCCAAGGAAGGGGAAATAGAGTGTTAAAGATGGATAAAGAGGAACCTATTTTAAAGAAGTAAATGTGAAGTAGTTTGGAAGAGCTGGATAAAGGAGAAACTATGAGGTCTAAGTTTACAGTAGGACCTTCTGAAACTAACAAAAGACCTTCTGAAAACCATATGGAAACTGGCTATTATAGAAGCTTCCTAAGATAGACACATGTATAAAATGAGTATCAATAGAATCATCATATAACTGGGGAGCAAATGTCACAACCCAACATCCTATGCTGTCAGGTAAGACCTCCAATACCAGGAAGAAGTTGCATCTTGTTGAGTCATTGGCCAAACAGTTTCCATAACATCCCACACAGGAAATAAGTATCAGAGGATACTGCTGATGTTATTGGTTCCTCTTCACAACCTAATGGTAAGTACCTATTATTGAAGATAGTACTTAATTATGTCATTAAACATGGAGAAGTCTAGCAGGTACCCAGCTACAAGATTCACTCCTACTAGTCCTAAATGGGATGTCTCCTCAAAATTCCCATCTTTAATAGCCAAGTAGTACTCCATTGTGTAAATGTACTACATTTTCTGTATACATTCCTCTGTTGAGGGACATCTGGGCTCTTTCCAGCTTCTGGCTGTTATAAATAAGGCTGCTATGAACATAGTGGAACATGCATCATTGTTAAATGTTGGAGCATTTTTTGGGTATATGCCCAGGAGTGGTATAGCTGGGTCCTCAGGTAGTACTATGTCCAGTTTTCTGAGGAACCATCAGACTGCCAGAGCCTTACTGATACAAATGAGGATGCTTGCAGCTAAACATTGGACTAAACAAGGGGGACCCAAAAGAGGACTTAGAGAAAAGACTGGAAGGAGCTGAAGGGGTTTGCAATTTCACAGGAAAATCAACAATATCAACTAACCAGGCCCCTCAGAGCCTGGGACTAAACCATCAACCAATGAGTAAACATGGAGGAACCCATGACTCCAGCCACACGTGTAGCAGAGGATGGCATTGTCCAGCATCAATAGGAGAAAAAGCCCTTGGTCCTGTGAAGACTCACTTCTCCAGTGTAGGGGAATGCTAGGGCGTTGAGGTGGAAGTGGGGTGGGTGGGTGGGAGCGGGAGCATTCTCAGAATCAGGGAGAGGGGGTATGAGAGAGGGGGAAAGGGGATAACATTTGAAATGTAAATACATAAAATATCAAAGAAAAATATAATTAAAAATATTCCTGTCTTTAACCAAGAAGCTATTTGCAATTCACGCCTTCTAGGAAAAGGAAATTAACTTTCCCCCAATGGAATAAATCATCCACACTCCTGGGACAGTCCCATCCCAGAAGTAGTTGATCAACAACATGGCTCCATGGTATTCTTTTGTGTGCTCCTTTGTTTCATTTGTTTTCATATTTTTGTCTTACTAGTCTTTTGTTTGTTTGCTTGCTTATTTTGACTTTTTGTGTAGTCTTGTGGTTTAATTTTAGAGCAAGAAAGAACATAAAATTGGATAAGAAGAAACTCCATAAAGTTTCAACAGCATTACTGCTTCAACATGAGGTGAATCAAGACAACAGCAGTAGACATGCCAAAGTGAATTGGGGACAGATCATGAGGCTTCAATAGTACACAAAGAACTCTAAGGAAACTACAGGACGCTGAGAGTAGAAGAAACAGTCATTCGCAAGTACTAATACCACACAAACTGGTTATATAATACTATATGGTCAGCTCTCTAAACACACATACAAGTAACATTTTACAGACTGAGCTGGTATGTACTTTACAACTAATGTGAAAGCAGGTCATGTGCTTGAAAGAGAACAAGTATCACTAGATGGGAAGGTTTAGAGGAAGGAATTGGGGAGAGAATGTCCTACTTATAATCTCTAAAATGCAAAAAATGAAATCATTGACTAGTTGTGTCAGTGGGGTGATGGAGAGTATCTGGGAGAAGTAGGAGAAGGAGAAAGAATATGATTAAGTTATATTGTTTGTAAAATATTTAACTGATTAAAGATGTAAATTAAAACTATGAAACTACTCAAGAACATAGAAGATATGTTTCATGATATTAAAAAATGGAAAATAGTTTGAGTAAATATTTCTCAAAAGAATACATGAAAATTACCAGCAGGTTTATTAAAAAACTTCAACATTACTAAACAACAAAATAAATGAATATTAAATATATAATGAAATGTCCCCTAACTAACTCAACTTAGAATGACATATTAAAAATTTTAAAGCAATGGCAAGCATATCCTATCATGAAGAGAGGATAACTCTTTTCTACTATTAAGCAGAAGGTGTTAATTACATCCATTATGGGGTATCCTCAAAATTAAACACAAAAGTAATGCATGATTCACTGATTCCATTGTTGGGTACACATTCAAAGAAAATGAAATTAATATATTGAAGATACTCTGTATCTCTGTTTACTTCAAGTCTATCCAAAATAATGAGGAGGTGGATATAATCTAGGTAACTTGATAAGGAAAATAAAGTACATATGAACAATGGGATAGTGTCATTAACAAGAATCATCAGGTTAAGTGAAATGAGTCAGAAAATGTAAAAGAAATACCATATTATCTCTTTCATATATAGAATGTAAAGAAAAAATGATGATCTTGCTAAAGGTTGATGAGATAGCTGTAGAAACATTGATAAATATTTCCTAAGAAGGGTTATAGGATATAGATAGTTATGTACTATTCTGCATTAGAGTGACTACCCATACAATAGACTATTGTACATTTCAAAAAGCACAAGAAATAATCTTGCTGATATCATCATAATGAAATTGACAGATGGATATATTCACTGTGATTTGCATGTTGTATAGCTAATACATGTATTGCAGCTACATAAGGCATTCCATAAATATGTTAAATTCTGAATCCTGGAATTGGAAGAAATCTTAAGAATGTACTGACTTTGATACTATCTTTCATACTGGTTAATGTATAATGTAGTCATATTCCTGGATTTTTTTCACAAGCTGCTGACCAAATTCAAAATAGAAAAATTGAACTGAAAATAATTAGTTTTTATTATCAAATATTTCAGAAACTTCCCTGATCCTAATAGAATGAAAAAAGAAATAAAAACAACTTGATATCTTCCAAGAGAACTTCAAATAACTGCCTGTCAGGTGATCTGTCAACATCATCTTCAGAATTCATGTCATACTTTTTAAATCTATGGTTAAATATTTTGAAATTAAAATAAAATAAAAGATACCTACTTTTAAAAAAGTGAGCCTTTGTTTAGGAAAGAAACAAAACAAACTAACATGTACAAAAATTTAAATTACTGAAGAAAAAATTTGTCAGAAAAATTCAAATATTTACCAGAAATATGAGTAACATCAATTTTTCAAGTGTATCTCCATGCAAGATTGATAATGAAGCAGGGTATGGGAGTGTTTACCTTTAATGCTAGCACTCAGGAGACAGAGGCAGGCAGGACTACACAGTAGGTTCCGGGTCTACAAAAATAAACCTTGTCTCAAAAACTAAATATACTAATCATATCACAAACTTACCCAAATGGAACTCATACTTTACTTTTAAAAATATATGCTAGTCCTTGTATCTTTAGTCTTCTAAAGTTTCCTTTTCATATCTTTCATAAACATATGTACATTAACTGGAAATACCCTAATTTATTTTCTCATATAAAGTTTTGTAAACCCACAGTATAAAATATAAATTCATACAGTTTAAGTTATATGCCAGTGACATTCTAAAATGGTCCTCCAAAGCCTTTGGTCTTGCTACAGCAGACATATATATATATATATATATATATATATATATATATATATATATATATATATGCCTTATGGGACCTTTCTATTCTATATGTGTTATTTCCAGTGGTTGTTTATTCCTGTTTTTCAAGATGAATTTTCTCTTTGGTAAACCTCATTTCAGATTTCAGATTTTATTACTATATTTTAAATACTGGCATGGAAGGAGTTGAATATTTATATATCTAATCAGTGTATTCTTGTTTCTTCTATCTAGTAAATCACTGATTCATTAAATATTCATTGATTTCCTATAATTTGCAATCAAATTTCCAGATATTATAAAAGAGGCATTATTCTTTGATTCAAGGAGCCAATCATCATATACAGAATACACACATAAGTATACAGTGAAACATTATGATGCATTTTATAATGTTAATGCTCAAAATAATGTAGTTCTATGAATGAAAGTAAGGTGATTAAGATGCTAAAGACAATGCCTAACTTACAACTACACTACATTTTAAAATCTCATTCAAAGTAAGTTAATTTGGGTCTGTAAAAATGGCTCAGCAGTTTTACGTGCTACCAAGTTGGGTGGGCCATGATCACCTGTAACTCTAGCTCCAGGAGACACAACCTAGCCTCTACTCCACTCACCTAAACACTAAATCTTTAATGGAACATCTTAATTTGAGGATACATGAGTTTTCTATTTTAAATAATGTTATAAATGCTGGTATGGTCATTTTACAACCCATTAAAATTAATCATTATTTTAATTAGTCAAAAAATGATACTGTGCTTTAGAACTGGTTAACACAAATGCATGGCTAACCTGGTTAACACATTGCATGTATATTAGGAACAATAATTTAGAGATCTAATTTATGACTCTTAGGATATGTCTCATTTTTCTTATTTCAACATCTCTAGTCATTTATAGTAGTCAAGAGGAAATTGTTCCTCTTTTAAAGACTACATTAGGAAATTTTATTTTCTAACATGTCTCCTACTAGAAAGCTAACTGTAGTGGCAGCAGCTTTGTGGTGAGATATTTTTATTGGTTATTTTATTTGTTTGTTTGTTTGTTTATTTATTTACATTTCAAACGTTTTCCCCTTCCTGGTTTCCCTTCCACAAACTCCCTATCCCATCCCTCCTCCTCCTGCTTCTATGAAGGTGCTCCCCCACCCACCCACCAACTCCTACCTCACCGCCCTTTGAAGCTGAAAAGAAAAGATTTTATAGCAGAAGTCTTTTCATCAGCTGTGGTAACTATATTAGTAGAAATCATGAAGGTAGTAGTTAGTGGCAGAAGAAACATTGCAAAGGGTCAAATCAACATGTGGCCATCTTCTATGCATACCCAACTCATAAATAGCGGGTAGCAGGAGGAAGCCAAAGACAGAATCTGAAGCCAACTTTTATAATGTTTCATTTCAGATGTACTGCTTAAAACCATTGTGTTCCAGATGATATAGTTGTTCAAAAATTTCTTTCAAATTGTTGACTATTTTTCATACAATGTATGCAAAGTATCCAACTCATGTCTATAAATCATGCTTATACTCCTTGAAAATATCATGTGGAAAAATACTATTGTCTTTATGAGAATGAAGTTAATTAAATTCATCTTTACCTTTGTCAATAAAACCCATGAGCACATTAAATCACTGTTGGGCATGGGGATTCAGCTAACACTATCATGTGACTTACCTCTTACCAGTTGATATGATGTGAGTCTATGCTCTTGTGGGATGTATAGCTCTCAGATCATTTTGTAATATAAAGTTATAACTAACAATGCTTAAAATGATCATTTTCTAGTTGAAGACCCTCTTTGTGAAACTTTTAAATGTATGTTGTTCTTTAACATTCTTAAGGAACACTGGCATCTCTATAATTTCTCAATGTATGAATATGTCTCCCTAAAATTTAGAAATCCTTTATATGACTAAGTGATTTGTTATATGACCTGTGAATTGGTTTCCATTTTCTTTACTAAAATCATATCTACCTATTTTTCCATAGATCATCCCCCACCTCTGAAATTTAAGTTTTCAATTATCCTCTTACATTTGTGCATGCTCGATGTCCTGCAAATTCTTAAGTAGTCTTCTTTCCTTACTATACTTAAAGCATAATTTAAAAGTTACATTCATCTCAGTTTGTGTTTTTGATTCAGTTCATGTATAACCTGTAGTCCACAGAAAGGGTGAGTTAAATGTAGCTAACAAAAATCTATTGTCAGTTTTTAGCAGCCTATAACTGTGTACATGGAATGAGCCTCCTCTGTTTTTGAGTGTTCTACTATAAGACTGTTCCTGAGAGTGTTTGGAGCATGTCTAGTATAATCCTTCTCCCAAGGTTCAGGGATAATTGCTGAAGATGTGGTAGAGAAGAGTGTGAGATCCAAATGCAGAAGATCACTAGGAACCAGTGTTTTGTGCACTCAGCAGAACAACTGTACAAATTAAATTCGCAATGCTTGCAACAATATGCCCAAGATCCCTGAAAGCTCAAGACAGACCAAATACCAGCATGGAGTAGGGGAATGGGCATGAACTTTTACCTCTAGCCAAGGAGCTATTGGCTAATTTTTAGCAGCCAGGACAAGCAGGAACTGGCTTCTCTGTGTGAAGCCTCTAGTAAATTGATCACTCACCCACGGAAGATCCTGCATTCAAGAATATTTGGGCAGCATAAAACAGTATCTGTTCAGATTTAAAATATACTACACTATATTGGATGGGTTAGGAAAGCAGGCATTGAGCTGGGAAGAATAGAGGGAGAGGTGATAAATATGATCAAAAGGCATGCAATTCTCAAAAAACTAACGAATTTTTAAAAGAAATTTCTATAGCCAATTGTGCACGATTTATGTATGCATTGTTCATAGTTTTGAACTTTGTGGGAGGAGTCTTGTCTAGTTTATATTTTGTAGCTTTGCTAAAAACATACTGTCACTTCTTTCTGAAGAGCAATAACGTTGGTTCAATGTTCCTTAGTGCTGTGAAGCTGATGTTGAAGGTGTCAGGAAGCATGATTGACTTAATCACATTTTTTCTTCATGAAAAATTTACTCCAGATGGATAAAATTAAGGTAAACAAACCTCAATAATGTAATGTATCTCATTTTATTCTCACATAAAGCTCGTCTATTAGCCAGTCAATTTGTTTTCAGTGGTAAACTATATTATCTCTCTATTTGAAATCAAATTAAATGCTGAAGTTAAATTTGAGCGGTTTCCAGAGGAACACTTTCATTTTATCTTCTATTCTTGTTATGGGTAGTTTCGAAGGTCTTATTAATATTTGATGAACATGCTGTTTACAGTAATCCTTTTAGTGGTACAGTAATCACTTTTGCTTCCAAATTATACCTTCAAATATTAGACATTATGCTCTTGTCCTTGATCAACTTATTTGTTATTTCTGAGGTTTTTTTTCGTCTGTTTATGCTTTTTATTTTTCAGATCTGTGGTGAAGATTAGAATCAAGTTGAATTATTTTAAAGAAACAGAGCACCTTTGTTATATCCTCCTGGAGACAGGGGAAGGAAGAATGGTATAAGAAATTATGGGAGGTGGGGACAAGAGGAGCACAACGGCTGAACTGTAAAACATAAAATTAAATGCTATGAAGCTGGTGTTAAAGATGTCAGAAAGCAGCCTTATTTATAACAGCCAGAAGCTGGAAAGAACCCAGGTGCCCTTCAACAGAGGAATGAATACAGAAAATGTGGTACATCTACACAATGGAATACTACTCAGCCATCAAAAACAATGACTTTGTGAAATTCGTAGGCAAATGGTTGGAACTGGAAACTATCATCCTGAGTGAGCTAACCCAATCACAGAAAGACATACATGGTATGTACTCATTGATAAGTGGCTATTAGCCCAAATGCTTGAATTACCCTAGATGCATAGAACACATGAAACTCAAGACGGATGAACAAAATGCGAATGTTTCACTTCTTCTTTAAAAGGGGAACAAGAGGGGAACACCCATAAAGGAGGGGAGGGAGAAGGATTAGGGGGATGTTTGCCCGGAAACCGTGAAAGGGAATAACCCTCGAAATGTAAATAAGAAATACTCAAGTTAATAATAAAAAAAAAAAAGGGTAAAAAAAAAGAATTTCAGCAGCAAAAAAGATAAATAAATAAAAAATAAAAAAAATAAAAAATAAAAGGGGAACAAGAATACCTTGGGAGGGGATAGGGAGGCAAAGCTTACAACAGAGGCAGAGGAACACCCATTCAGAGCCTGCCCCACATGTGGCCCATACATATACAGCCACCCAATTAGATAAGATGGATGAAGCAAGAAGTGCAGACCGACAGGAGCCGGATGTAGATCTCTCCTGAGAGACACAGCCAGAATACAGCAAATACATAGGCGAATGCCAGCAGCAAACCACTGAACTGAGAACGGGACCCCGGTTGAAGGAATCAGAGAAAGGACTGAAAGAACTGAAGGGTCTTGAAACCCCATATGAACAACAATGTCAACCAACCAGAGCTTTCAGGGACTAAGCCACTACCTAAAGACTATACATGGACTGACCCTGGGCTCCAACTGCATAGGTAGCAATGAATAGCCTAGTAAGAGCACCAGTGGAAGGGGAAGCCCTTGGTTCTGGCAAGGCTGGATTCTTGGCGAGAGGGCAGCAATGGGGGGAAGATGGGAGGGGAACACCCATATACAATGGGAGGGGTAGGTGTTAGGGAATTGTTAGCATGGACACCGGGAAAGGGAATAACATTTGAAATGTAAATAAGAAATACTCAATTCAATAAAGATGGAAAAAATTTAAGGTAAAAAAAAGATGTCAGAAAGCATGATTGGCTTAATCACATTTTTCTTGAGATTATGATGACAATTTTTCTTCCTTTCTCCCATATCCAAACTACCCCAAATACCCTTGATTACTTTGTGTCAAATTAATGATTTCTTTTTCATTAATCAGTATTTGTGTATATATGTATATACATATTTTTCTATATAAAACATGTTTGGTCTGTATAATGTTAATTATGCGTATGTTTCCAGGGTTAAACATTTGATATTGGACACTCAATTGATGAGCTCTTCCTGAAGAAGACTATTGCTCTTTCTATCAGCTTTCCGTAGTTTGTGCAGGCTGTTAATAAATTTTAAGTGATGTTTTTAAATTCACTGAGTCAGTGAAGAAGATATCTGCACATATTTAGAAACAAGTAGAACTCTTATGTAATTTTTCTATTTACTCTTCTATCACCTAATATTCCTCAAACTCATTCTTCCCTTTCTCCTCTCCTCCACCTCCTTCCTCCTCCCTCTCCCCCAGAGTCATTCTTCCTCCATTCCCTTTTAGAAAAGTGCAGTCCACCAGAAGATATCAACCAAACAGAGCACTTACCCTTGTATAAAAAGACTGGGCTAGGCAACCATTAGGAGGAGATTGGTGCCAAAAGTAAGCAAAACAATCAGAGACAGCCCCCGCTTCTACTTTTAGAATTCCTACTAAAATACCAAGCTATACAACCATACCGTTAACTAACAGGGCCTAGGTGAGACACATGCAGGCTCCCTCATTCTAACTGCATTTTACCTGTCCTTCCATGCTGATATGCTGATATAATTATTCTGTGTTAACATATATCATATTATGTGTACATTATATATAGTGAGACAGAAACAGAGATGATATATAAATAATGATATTGGATCACTGAATATTGAGATTTGATTTGATTACATAAAAATACATTTATAGAAGAGACAAAAATCTCCAACTAGCACGCTGATTACTGGGGAAAATGTCTTTTAATGGGTCAATAAATACAAAATATCTACTCTAGCCATTGTATCACACTAACTTGTTTAGATCAAATTTATCATTATCAGACTTAACTTTTTATAACCAACATACTTAATTTTAAAATGTTAAGATAATTTGCAGTTAAGCAAATAAAGTGTAAGGGACTAAAAAGGACGGGGCAGGCAAGAAACAATGCAAACCACACAGAACAAGCTACCTCTTTTCATTATCTGAAACCTTTAGCCAGCCTGGGAATCGCCCACACTTCCTAATCAAGTATAGTACAGCCCTACCCATTTGCCCTGCCATACTTATTCACAACAGTCTTCTTGGCATACACATCATTGTTTCAAAACAACTGATTTTAACCTTATGTAGATACATATGGGTTTTTCAATTCTTTGGTTATCTTAACGTCTTTTGTTGGGCTCATTCATTCACTTACATTAATAACTTCTACCCTCAATTTTGGTCATTATCCATTGCCTCGTATCATAACACTGACACTGACATCTATCATACCAACTAGAAAGAAAGCAAAAAAGTACTGTAATACAGATAAAGTAATGTCTTCATTTGCTTCAAGCAGAATCTTGGTAAGCAATTTGTATAGTTTCTGAGTATACAATTGGAGCTGTAGGGTCATTCAAATACAATATTATTGAAAGAATTCAAGCAAATATTTAGGACCTTGATATATGGTCAGGAGCTGTCTAGGAAAGGCTAAAGACAAACGGGTGACTTCTCTGCAGATGACCCTCATTTTGCATTGCTTGGATAGTTAAACTCTGAACCACAAGGCCTTCAGAGATCTCATTTGATTCTTGTTGTGGATGTGCCTTTCCTGTCATTATTACACATTCTAACAATTCCTGGTCATTAGCCCACAATATTGGGCAGATTTCCTGCTCATCAATGAAGATGGAATTATGAAATCATTAATTTCTTTGCATAGGAAAGAAATGATTTCATAATTCCTGATTATGTTCCATAGAATTCCTACATTTATAGAATTTTGGGGCCTTCTATAGTCTCTAGTAGTGTGAAAGCTGCAATTAGGGGCCTAAAACTTCATGTATCATGGGCTAATTGCACTAGAATAAGAAAGCAAGCTTAGACTGGGGAGGAGGAGGTATAGGATGTGGAACAGTTGGGGGGTGGATCGGGAGGGGACTAAAATGTGGATTGTAAAAATAAATAAATAAATAAATAAATAAATAAATAAATAAAAGACTTGAAACACTTTTTTCTCCATCTTTATTAAATTGGGTATTTCTTACTTACATTACAATTGTTATTCCCTTTCCCGGTTTCCAGGCCAACATCACCCTAGGCCCTCCCCCTCCCCTTCTATATGGGTGTTCTCCTCCCCATCTTCCCCCCATTACCACCCTCCCCCCAACAATCACGTTTACTAGGCGTTCAGTCTTGCCAGGACCAAGGACTTTCCCTTCCACTGGTGCTCTTACTAGGCTATTCATTGCTACCTATGAGGTTGGAGCCCAGGGTGAGTCCACGTATAGTCTTTGGGTAATGGCTTAGTCCCTGGAAGCTCTGGTTGGTTGGCATTATTGTTCTTATGGGGTCTCAAGCCCCTTCAAGCTCTTTCAGTCCTTTCTCTGAATCCTTCAACGGGGGTCCCGTTCTCAGTTCAGTGGTTTGCTGCTGGCATTCGCCTATGTATTGACCATATTCTGGCTGTGTCTCTCAGGAGAGATCTGCATGCAGTTCCTGTCAGCCTGCACTTCTTTGCTTCATCCATCTTATCTAGTTTGGTGGCTGTATATGTATGGGCCACATGTGGGGCAGGCTCTGAATGGGTGTTCCTTCTGCCTCTGTTGTAAACTTTGCCTCCTTATCCCCTCCCAAGGGTATTCTTGTTCCCCTTTTAAAGAAGGAGTGAAGCATTCGCATTTTGGTCATCCTTCTTGAGTTTCACGTGTTCTGTGCATCTAGGGTAATTTGAGCATTTGGGCTAATATCCACTTATCAATGAGTGCATACCATGTGTGTTTTTTTGTGATTGGGTTACCTCAAATTTAGGATCAGGGAAAATATTGCTTCTAGGCTAATTGTGAAACCCTTATCTGATAACTAAAATCATAAACTAATGGGTAATTTGTTGTAGGTAAAAGGTCAAAAATAAAATATTCACTGGATTCACCTTTACAAAGCTTCCAAACTAGTTAAGACACATAGAAAATGATTTTACTTCTAGGAAAACCATGTTGATTTGTAATATAAAAATGATTGCTTTAAAGTTTTTATTAAGTTATAGAGCTAGAATATAGATGATGAATGTTTAGTTAGGTACTAGTCTTATAGAAAACACATGTCACAAATTTCTGCTGTAACTCCTTATTTGTTTTATGATTTGAATTTATGTCTCAAACTTGACATAAACTTTTAGAATGTAATGATGCTTGGAAAACCATGTGATTGTTTATTCTGAGAAAGTATAAGGACTAAGAACTACAATAAAGGAGAGACTATTTTCTTTCAGCAATAAGGAGGAAGAGCCTTTGTCCTAACACCAATTCAGAGATGGGGCTTTTGCCTTACTTAGGTGCCTTTTATTACTTTCAGCAATAGAAAGGTAGAAGTTTTTTCTTTCTCTGAACAATAAAGGTTGGAGCTTCTTTTTCACTCAGAGTGAATGAGTTCTTTCTGTTCTGACACTTGCTCAATTGACCTTTTTCATGGGTGCCTTTGCACCAGTCAGCAAGTATGTATATGTGTATGTGTATGAGTTTGTCTAAGTATATGTATGTTCTTTTCTAAGTATAGGTGTGTGTACATGTAAGTAGGCGGGGACACATGGAGACTTGATAGCACAGGTGGTGGGGCGTGTCTAGAATGTGTGTGCACCTGTGCATATTGCCTGTCTAAAAGATTTTAACTCATTTTCTTTCTTTACTCTCTGGCCCACAAGGAGTTAATTAGTTTCTAGCCTTTTGCCTGGCCAGTGAGCAGTCCTTGAGTGAGAGAGAAGGGAAATCTGCGATTATTAAAGCCCAAATAGAGTTACAGAGTAAGAAATCAGCACTTATTAAATTTAGCACAGATAGTAAGAGAGTCAGCGAGTAAGAAACTAGTGCTTATTAAACCACAAATAATAAGAATCCAGCACCCCTTAAAGCGCAAATAATAAGATTGTAAGGCCAGAAATCATCAGTCTTTAGTCTTCCTCTGACTCTGTTCTACCTCATTCTCCAGCCAGAACAGGTCTCTGGCGATATATCAATATAAAAGCTACTGCCTTTTCCACTGGGGAAATAATCTTACTCAGAAGGTGGGAAAATAAAACCACTAGTTATTACAAAGGATGTCACTTGTAGAAATTTGTGTTACCTGAGTACAATCATGTTTGCACTATTGATTAAATACACAAATACTAAGTATTAATTGGAGGGAGTCCCAAAAGGAAATAAAATCCAAATTACTTATGGCTATGGCAGGATTTCTGAAAAAAAATCAAAGTGTAATTTTCTACTGTCTTTGAACTGGAGAGGTAGTTCAGCCTCAGAACGATGTATTACAGTGGACCTGGGCTTAGTTCTCAGCACCTATGTGATGATTCTCAATTCTCTCTAAATTCAATTCTACCAGATCACAGGCACTGAGTTCCTTTGGCCAAGAGCATGGTACCCATCCATACAAGCATGAAAAACACTCATAAAGAAAGAAATCCTCTGGTTTTTATGTTCATTTAATCATAAATTATCTCTTTAAAATCCAAAATTATGATCAAATCTTAGTATAGCAAAGATGCTATAGACAAAATATTTGATTTTGAAAATCGAATATTTATTTACTACTATTTATAAATAAATTGATGTCATTTTTAAAAGTCTGAACAAAATAGTTTGGTGTTTCTCATTGACCCATTTTGCTATGATGTTTCACATTGTCAGTTGGCTTCCAAATCAGTAAAAGAAATATTCTTACTTCTAAATATGTCTGAATCAGATTGTATTATGGCAATAACTCCCAAGATAACCCCTGCTAAGTCCAACATACACCCTAATAAACAACCATTTTAACTCTATTCAGTTTAGTAACACACCATACACGCCATGAGTTAGGTTAATCCCATGAGGTTATACAGGTTGTAAAGAAGAATATTGGCTTTTAATACCAAACAATTCACTGGCCTTACTCTAGCACATTTTAGTGAAAAATGATGTTTGACAAACAAATCTGCCTTTTCTTTTGTGATACTGAAAAATACTGGAAATGCATTCATTTACCTGAGCAGGATATTTGACAAATGATTCAGACGCTACGCCATTTACAGAACTAACTACACAGCCACGGTTCATCTATTTATTCCTTCTACCATTTACTCTTCACATATTGTTACAAAATCGTTAATGTCAAGAATTATTATAGCTTTTAGCATTGAAAGAGTTAAAAGACCCATATTTTGAGTAATTCACTATCACATGGAGAAACAAACAAGCTATCTTCTAGTTACATGACAGATATCACTCAGTGTTTGAAAGCCTGTCTTCTAAATATTTGTTATAGCTGAATTAAAAAACAATGTTTACTCAAAATCTGCAAGGTGATCTGTCAACTTTCTATAAGAATTTCACATGAACTCCCCCAGAAAATAACAAGAGGGAAAAAAAGGAAAGAAATAAATATTACCATAAATGACAGAATAGATTTTCTTCAATTTGAAAAAGCAAAAACTAAAAAAAAATTAATTTATATTCTATCATCTCACAGTGTTTAGAACTGAGAAGGAAACACCGTCTTCATTCTTTAACATCTTTTTCTTCTGTGAGATACAATAAAAATGTAAAAAATGAAAGTGCTAGAGGAAACATGAAAATAAAACATAAATTAAAACTGAAACAAAATTGAGTATTATGTGTTTCTGATGCTTCTCCCTCTCCTCCCTTTTCTCTCTACCTCTCTTCCTCCTTCATCATTCTCTGCTTAGACAGCTAAGAGCTAAAATAAACCTGTCTGATCTTGGGGCTGTCAGATGAGCTCAGATAGAACTGACATTGTGATTCATCTGGAAGAATATACAAATTTGGTCGTATTGACACTTGAAGAGGATTAGGTATTGACCACTTAAAAATCTAGCAAATTAGAGGTCAGCAAAGTGTAGTCTTAATGGTACAGAGGTTTGCAAACATTAAATGTGTAGGCACAGGTGTCCTTAGAGCAACAAAATGAACATGTGAGATTCAGAGAAAATCCAGATTATTTTCAAGCTTGGTATAATGGAGTCTGCATTGAAGGAGTTGAATGTTCAATCATGTCCAGGTGAAATTCGTAAAACAAAAGGAAAAGAGTCTGTAGAACGAACTACTTAAAATTCGTATCAAATATTGCATCAGAGAACTTGAGTGGTCACGTGCTAGCTTGCCATAACAAAAAGAAAATGACCGTCAGATGAGGAAAGAAGTACATACTATGAGGAACACTCAAAATAGTGCTGTTAAGAGATTCTGAAAATAAGAAATAGGTCAAGAAACACCTGTGGAATGCAAATGTATCAGAAAACAAAATTTATAGTACCTGAAAGAATTAAAGTTCAAGTATATCACTTGAAATGAAAGGTGGTATGAGTGTAGATAACTTGACTGTAAGTTTTAAATATCGAGTGCCAATAGCAATAAAGAATAATGACGGGGTTGGGGATTTGGCTCAGTGGTAGAGCACTTGCCTAGCAAGCGCAAGGCTCTGGGTTTGGTCCCCAGCTCCAGAAAAAAAAAGAATAATGACAAATATTTTAATGTAAAAGCAGTAACAATGAAAATAGAATAAATGACACAGCTATAGTGAAAGTTATTAGTATATACCTTTAAATGTTTTATGTATTAAGAAGATTAAAAATAAAGAAATTAACACATAACTTTATAATCACTTCAGTAAGGTTGATTTAAATGGAATTTGTCTTTCCACCAAAAGAGAATGATAGTCAAGAAACAATTAAATAATTTGATCATGTGTTTGGATATGTAGTCATTTTTAAAAAATTTTAATAATAATAAATTAAGCTGATTGTTCCAAACAATGTGATTCTATTACTGTGGAACTTTTAACAACTTAATAACAGTAAAGACAACTATAGATGAATGTATTTCTGCCCCACACGTTTAAATTTTGTTTGCTAAGAAATCCCATGTGAAAGTAATAAAAACACATAAATGTGGGGTTATTTGCAGAATGATGAAAATAGGTGTAGCCTGTAATTATATTGTGTATATGGTCAGCTAAGTGTAGAAGATCACGTTTAGTTTTACACACTGCACTAGGTTTTAAAACTAGTTTTGTAACAGAATGAATGAATAGTAAGGTGTCATAACCAAAATAGGAAAAGATAGTAATGATACACTCTAAAGAAAAACAGAAAGAGTGAACAGTGGTCATAATGAACAATTACTGTGAACTGTATATACCGAATGAAAGGTGTATATCATAGCATTTAACAAGACTATGCTTTCCAGATCAGTGTAGCAAAAATTGGGAATGGATCATATGAAACTTTGACATATATAGCTACATATAAGAGCATCGGTAATTCACTTAAAACATACGTGCTTTATATTGGAAATATTTACGCTTTCTGCAAATGTTATTCCCTTTCCCAGTTTCCCATCCATAAGCACCCTATACTCATCCCCCTCTTCTTCTATGAGAGGGTGTTCCCCTCCAATCACTTCCCCACCTCTTCCTGCCCTGGCATTCCCTTTTCACTGTCCAGCATGACAGGACCAAGAGCTTCTCCTCCCATTGGTGCCCAACAAGGCCGTCCTCTGCTACATATGCAGATGGAGTCATGGGTCTGCCCATGTGTACTTTTGGGGTAGTGGTTTAGTCCCTAGGAGCTCTGGTTGGTTAGTATAGTTGTTCTTATGGGCTGCAAGCCCCTTCAAACACTTCAATCCTCTATCTCTTCCAATGGAGACTGCTCTCTCTGTTCAATGATTGGCTACTAGCATTCGCCTCTGGATTTTTCATGTTCGGGCTGAGCTTCTCAGGAAACAGCTGTATCACTCTCTTGTCATCATGCACTTCTTGTCTTCATCAATATTGCCTAGGTTCGGTGGATATATATATGCTGGATCCCCAGATGTGGGGCAAGCTCTGAATGGCCATTACTTCAATCTCTGCTCCAAACTTTGTCTCCATATCTCCTTCTATGAATATTTTTGTTCCCCCTTGTAAGACAGACTGAAGTGTTATTGAAATGGATGGCATTTGGGGCATTCTTCTTGAGCTTCATGTGGTCTGTGGATTGGATCTTGGGTAATTTGAGCTTTTGGGCTAATATGCACTTATCAGAGAGTACATATCATGTGTGTTTTTCTGTAATTGCTACTCTCACAAAGGATGATATTTGCTTCCATCCATTTGCCTATGAATTTCATGAAGTCATTTTTAATAGCTGAGTAGTATTCCATTTTGCAGATGTACCACATTCTGTATCCATTCCTCTGTTGAAGGGCACCAGGGTCCTTTCCAGTTTCTGGCTATTTTAATAAGGCTGTTTTGAACAATAGTGGAGCATGTGTCTTTGTTCTATATTGGAGCAACTTTTGGGTATATGCCCAGGAGAGGTATAGCTGGATCCTCAGGTAATACAATGTCCAATTTTCTGAGGAACCTCCAGACTGATTTCCAGAGGCGTTGTACCAGTCTGCGATCCCACCAACATTGGAGGAGTGTTCCTCTTTCTCCACATCCTTGCCAACATCTCTTGTCACCTGACTTTTTGATCTTAGTCATTCTGACTTGTGTGAGGTGGATGACTAAAGATGTTGAACATTTTTAGGTACTTCTTAGCCATTAGATATTCCTCAGCTGTGAATTCTTTGTTTAGCTCTGATCCCCATTTTTATAGGGTTATTTGATTCTCTTGTGTCTATCTTCTTGAGTTCTTTGTATATATTGGATATTAGCCCTCTATCAGATGTAGGATAGGTAAAGATTTTCCCAACCTGTTCGTTGCCATTTTGTTCTAATGACAGTGTCCTTTACCTTACAAAAGCTTTGCAGTTTTTTGAGGTCCCATTTGTTGAATCTTGATCTGAGAGCATAAGCCATTGGTGTTTTATTCAGGAAAATTTTCCTAGTGCCCCTTCTTTTCCTTCTATTACTTTCAGTGTATCTGGTTTGATGTGGAGGTCCTTGATCCACTTGTACTTAAGCTTTGTACAGGGTGATAAGAATGGATCCATCTGCATTCTTCTACATGCTGACCTTCAGTTGAACCAGCACCATTCGTTGACAATGCTATCTTTTATCCACTGGATGGTTTTAGCTCCTTTGTCAAAGATCAAGTGATCATAGGTGTGTGGGTTTATTTCTAGGTTTTCATTTCTATTCCACTGATCTACCTGCCTGTCTCTGTACCAATACCATACAGTTTTTATCACTATTGTTCTGTAGTACAGCTTGAGGTCAGGGATCATGATTTCCCCGGAAGTTCTTTTATTGTTGAGGATAGTTTTCACTATCCTCGTTTTTTCTTATTCTTATGAATTTGCCAATTGCTCTTTCTAACTCTATGAATAATTGAGTTGGAATTTTGATGGGTATTTCACCGAATCTGTAGATTGCTTTTGGTAAAATGGTCATTTTTACAATATAAATCCTGCTAATCTATGAGCATGGGAGATCTTTCCATCTTCTGAGATCTTCTATTTTTTTCAGAGATTTGAAGTTCTTGTCATATAGATCTTTCACTTGCTTGGTTAGAGTTACACTGAGGTATTTTACGTTATTTGTGACTATTGTGAAGGGTGTCTTTTCCCTAATTTCTTTCTCAACCTGCTTGTCTTTTGAAGAGAGGAAGGCTACTGAAGTGTTTGAGTTAATTTTATACTCAGTTACTTTGCTGAAGTTTTTTATCAGGCTTAGTAGTTCTCTGGTGGAACTTTTGGGGTCATTTAGGTATACTATCTTATCATCTGCTTTTTTCTTTTTCATTTCTACGACCAGTCAGTTCGATGTCCTATTTCTCCTCTTTAGGTCACATGAAAGTGAAACCCATTAGTTGATATCTTTCGTCCTATGAGGTTGCAATCCCCTTCAGTTCCTTCTGTCCTTCCCTAGCTCTTCCACTGGAGACCTTGGGCTCAGTCTGAGGGTTGGCTGTGGTATTTGCATCTGTATTGTTCAAGTACCCTCCTAGAAGCAAAGATGAGGGGAGAGCGAGCAGGTGGGATAGGGAGTTTGTGGAGGGGAAACCGTGAAGTGAGATATCACTTGAAATGGGAACATATAAAATAATTAACAAAAAGGAAAAGAAAGAAGTGAAACCCAGTTTCCATCTCAGAACAAATACTCCAGTTTCTGAGACAGGGGGACTATTGCAAATAAACAGCAGCCTTCATGTTAGTTTAATAACTTAACTATCATAGGCTAAGTTTTGTTTTAGCTGCTTTTAAACTTTGATATACTTCACCTTTCATTTTCACTTCCCATAAAAAATTAGATCAAACAAATTACCTGCTACTTCCATTACCTATGAGTTTTTAGCAAAGAAAACTTTAGACAAAAAATACAGAAAATATATTTTGCTTATTTTAATTTATTTTTTCACTTTACACCCCAATAACTGGTCTCCTCTCCTCCCAGTACCTGCTCACATAGGCCTTCCTTCCATTCCCCCTCCCTCATCCATTTATCCGTTTGTATTTCTTTGACGAAAATCATGAGATGAAATGTATGCAAGCTGGGAACTCTAATGGAGTCTTATGAGGGTTTGATAATTTGTCTGAAAGAAACTGACTGTAGACAGACTAACAGGAAGAAAAATCACATTTAATTATGTATGGCCAGAGGTGTGAAAATAAATGGAACTCAAAGAAGATGAGGTGATGTAACATCTTGAGCTACAGAGATGAATGAAGGCAAAGGAAGAAAAAAGTGAGAAGATGAGCAATGGGAGAGAAGAGTATAAGAAGGAAATACATGGTGAATAGATCTTGCTTCCTCTTTACATGAAGTCTCTCAGTTTATAAAAGGTATCTGGGCAGCTCCCAGGACAAGGTACAGCCTGTGATATCTGGGCAGGAGTGTCCTTTCTCATACTATAGCATACTTGATGATATTCACAGAAAGGGAATTCAGAACAGTTTAATTCATTTGGGACACTCTGTCATTAGTCAGATTAGTGAAGTTCAGAAACAGTCTCTCCTATGGGCTGTGGCTTATGGCCCCTCTGCATCCATCAGTATACCAAAAGTGGCCTACTTGGAAAATGATATTTCTTGAACTCTTTTAGGAATCACATTAACACTATTTCATGCTTAATAAACGTTCATTCATCTCTATTTTCATCTTCAGGGTCATAAATATGATTAAACTTCTTTAAAATACATTTTTCTAGAACTCCCTATTCAATTGTAAACTCTCACTTGAAGATTATTTACTATATCCAACTTTATATTTAATCTTCTAGTACCATGTTTACCATCTTCAAAGCTTCCTATGAAGAGAAATTCTACTATGGGCCTGCTTGGAAGAAGAAGTGGATGGAAGAGGATCAAAGGGAACATGTTGTTTGTATGGTCTTCTCAATCTTCACTTCAAGGTACTCCACCATGCAGAAGTGCCCAGAATACATTTGGGGAAATAACCCATAACATAATGCAGAAAAATATGAATCTCTTATCATTTAATGTGAACAGTATGTTCTAATGTCAAAGTAATTCATGCTTCAATACTGATAAACAAAGCTGGGGAGAAGGCTCAGTCAATACAATGTTTGCTTTGTAAGCATGAGGTCCCAAGTTTCAACCAATCCTGACATTTCTAGAAGGCAGAATCTGATGGACCCAATAGGGTCACTGGTTAGCCAATATAGCTTCCATGAGAAATTTGAAGCCAATGAGAGACCTTTGTCTACAATTAATGGTGATGATGATAACAAGTAATAACAATAATCAATAACAACAATATGATAGTGGATGGCTCCTGATGGATCTTGACTTCTGACCTCCACAATTATGAACAGGCATCCGTATATACATACACAAACATACCCAGATATTCAACCAAAAGAGATTTTATAAACATTAACACACAGAAAACATAAAACTGGCAAGTCCCATTTGACCTAGGTCCATGAATCCTGCCTAGGGGAAGTGAGGGAGTGAAGAGAGGAGAGACACACATACAATATACCTAGGATCAGGTAGGATTCTCTAACAGTGGTGCTACCATGGCAACCTGGAACTTTAGCATGCTCATGAGATACAGCACAATGGATGGTTTAGCTAGTTTTGTAGGAGGTCTGTACATGCAAGCAGTCTCTGATTGGAAACATCTAGAAGGAGAAAACTGCAGTTGCTGTTCTTTATAAACACTGATCAGTCATCTATAAATGTTCAGACTTCTGACAAAGAACATTTTAACTATCTTGACCATGGCCAATATAGGAAATGGTTTCTTCAACTGTCTTATAAGTCTGAGGCCTTGGGAATAAATCATCAACATGGCCGTGCCCATGTCAAATTAGACATTCATTTATGATGTCACTAATTCAGGACTCTCTGAGCTCCCTACAAAGGAATTGCTGACATATCTGCTTTAATTCTTCAAAAGTGCTGCTTTCTTTGGTCAAAAAAAAGTTTTATTGGATTTGGAGAGATGCTTCAATAGTTAATTCCTCTTGAAGATTTCCTGGCTTTGGCTCTGAGCACATATATTGGCTCACAACTGCCTATAACTCCATTTCCAAGGGATCTGTTATCTTCTTTTTACCTTCCTGGGTACCAGGTACACTGGTAGTGAACATATGTATGCCCATCTTGTGTCATTTTCAGTTGATATCATTGAAGGCTTGCTCTGATTTGAAGGGAAATAGGAAAAGTAGATCTGGGGGAGGGAAAAGATTTGTGGAGGGCAGTGGGAAGAATGGAGGGGGAGGAGGCTGTAGTTGGTATGTAGCATATGAGAAGAATAAACAAAAGATAGAAGTTATATATATGTATATATATATATGTGTATATATATATATATTAAATGTTTGAAGGCTATGTTTATGTAATTTTATTTTATTCTTTGTCTTTTGTAATTACAGGTCTCTGGTATATTGGTAAGAAGTAGCAAACTAGATATAAGTGGATGTGAAGACCATTGAGACAGATCTGTCTTCCTAATCAGCAACTTAAAAGACCAACAAGTGAAACAGCATTGTTGCAAGCATCTGAATCATATCTCTGTCCCTGGGTGGAGACATCACATTCTCAACTACCCCTAATGGTCATAGAATTTCTACCTCTCCAGTGGCTTTCTGAAAAAGGACTATACCGCTGCTGCCTGACTTGTGACCTAATCGCTTGAATATGAAAACATTTCCCAGAAAGCTGCTTGGTACAGATACATTTAAAACTAGCATACAGCCTATCTAACAGTGTGGTTTGGTACAATAAACTCTCATGAAAAAATTTTAAATGGTAATCACAAGGACAGTGGAGTAGAAAATAGTCCATGTTCAGGCCCTGGTAATACTTGGATGGATGATATATCCTAGATTGTTGGGATTATTGGAGGTGGAATTTTTGCCTTATAATCATTGTAATACTTTAGTGATAAAGACAGTGTACAGTTAACCTGGACACATAGAGCAATTTAAAGAGAGAGGGGAAATACCTTATTTTCTCTAAATAAGTTAGGATGATTAAATATGTATTGCCAGAAAAGTATACCAAACTAGCATTTTTCCCTTCTAAGGGAAAAAGTCCTCAGGAATCACTATCCATCATTAATTAGATTACACTGCTACAACTTTGAGAAGACAATACTTAGTGAAAGAAGTTTATATTATTATTGACCTAAACTTTGGGTCACTAGTCTTTCCTAACTTGAGGTTTTTGAATATAAGTTTAGAGAAGGTGGTTATTCATTATATTTTAACATTATCATTCAAATGATGGGAATTTATATTATTCTAACACTGTTCATATTGGCCCATCTGTTTAATGGATACTTGCCCACTGCAAAAAGATGTTTGGAGAATAAATTTACCCTTTGGATGAATCTATCCAATTGCTACTACTCTTCTCTTTGGCTTGCTATCATAGAGCCCTGGAAAGATATCTAATTATTGTTACAAATCCAATGCTTTCTATGAATTGAAGCTAAATCTATCGAATTCAAAGAGAATGTCCCTGAAGCAAAAGAGAAACAGCTGGGTCCTCTTTGGGAATGAGTCTGTGGCACAGAAAAACAAAATCTAGCATTTCAATCAGAAAAAAAAAATGTGACTAATTGGACTTAATGTTTCACAGAGCACAGGAGTCATCCATCAATAATGGTTGTTTTTCTTCTGATGAGAGGATGTGAAAAAATTCTAGTGTACTACTTCAGAAAATGTGCCTCTTACATTTCTTCATCTCTCCTGAATAAAAGGTAAGAATAAAAAAAAGGAACTACGCATGCAGATCATCTAACAAAAGCATATCTTTACAAACAGAAAGCAGAATGAATAGCTTTCTATGTACTTTTGTGTTCTTTTAAGATGTGTGTATAATTTAGGAACAAATAAACACTTTCAGTTTTATAAACTCTGTTGCCTTTGAATTACTTTTTGTTGTTTTTGTTTCTTTCATGTGAGTGGGGATCAGGTAATATACATATCAGAGTGTGTGTGTGTGTGTGTGTGTGTGTGTGTGTGTGTGTGTGTGTGTGTGTGTGTGTGTTTCTGGAACAGAAGAAAACTTGTGGGATTCAGTTCTCTAGTTTCAGCATGTGGGTTTTCAAGCTCAATAGCAAGAATCCCTAACCTAGAAACAAATTCAATTAGGTTCAAAATTTGGCTTTGGCTTGAGGTCCAGGGATGGTGATTCCTCTGGAAGTTCTTTTATTGTTAGGATTGTTTTGGGTGTCCTGCTTTTGTTTGTTTGTTTGTTTTGTTTTGTTTTCCATATGAAGTTGAAAATTGCTCTTTCAAGGTTTATAGAAAATTGTGTTGGAATTTTTATGGGGATTACATTGAATCTGTAGACTGCTTTTAGTAAAATGGCCATTTTTACTCTGTTAATTCTCCTGATCATTGAGCATGGGAGATTAGTGTTTCAATAAACTTTATTTACTAAGATTATGGAGGTAGCAAATTACTAGCACCATTTTTTATTTTCAGACTATTTCAGAATATTTCTTAAATTGGGATACACACACACACTCACACACAAGAACTCCAGGAGGAGTCGCCATCCTTGACTTCAAGCTGTAATACAGAGAAAGTGTTTAAAACTGCATACTATTGGTACAGAAACAGACACATTGATTAATGGAATCAAATTAAAGATCCCAATATAAAACCACACACCTATGAACACTTGGTTTTTCATAAAGATGCCAAAACAATTCATTGGAAAAATGAAAGAGCATCTTCAACAAATGTCACTGAACTATGTCTACAGGTAGAAGAACGATAATAGATCTATATTTATCGCTGTGAACAAAATTCACATCCAAATAGATCAAGGACCTCAACATAAAAGCAGTTACATTGAATCTCACAGAAGAAAAATTAAGAAATACTCTTGAACACATTGGTACAGGAGAAAATTTCCTGAAAAGGACACCAATGGCTCAGGCTCTAAGATTGACAAATTTTAAATGGGTCTTCATAAAACTGCAAAGCTTCCGTAAAGCAAAGGACACTGTCAATAGGACAAAATGGCAGCCTGCAGATTCAGAAAGTATCTCCAAAAACCTTCTATTTAACAGAGGGCTAATATCCAAAATTTCCAAAGAACTCAAGAAGTTGAACATCAACAACTCAAATAACCAATTAAAAATGGGGTACAGAACTAAACAGAATTATCAATAAAGGAATCTCAAATGGCTATGAAGTATTTAAAGAAATGTTCAAAGTCCTTAGTCATCAGGAAAATCCAAATCAAAACATCTTTGAGATTCCGTTTTATATCCATCAGAATGCCTAAGCAAGAAATAGCACATGCTGGCAAGGATGTGGAGCAAGGGGAACACTTTTTCATTGCTTGTAGGAGTAAACCACTTTGGAAATCAAATTGGCGTTTTTGCCAAAAACTAGGAATAGTTCTACCTCAGGGCTCAGCTATGCCACTCCTGGGCATATTCCCAAAAGATGCTCCAATATTCCACAAAGATATTTACTCGATTATGCTCATAGCAGCTTTATTATTAATAGGCAGAAACTGGACACAACCCAGATGTCCCTCAGTTGAAAAATGGATAAAGAAAATGTGGTACATCTATTCAAAGGAATACTTTTAAGCTATTAAAAACAAAGGCATCATCAATTTTGCAGGCAACTGGATGAAACCTGAGAATATCATCCTGAGTAAAGTAACATAGTCCCAAAAGGACATGCATTGTGCGTACTCACTTATAAGTCGATATCAATAGTATATGTTACACTCTACAGACAGAAGGAACTATACTAGAAGGAATGCCCAGTCAAGGAAGCTTAAATTTCACTACGGGGGAAAAAGTCCTAAGAGGCACACAGAGGGAGGGAACTGGAAGTTAAAGGGGATGGGAAGGAGTGGGATCAGGATCAGGTGTGGGGAGAGACAGGAGAAATGATCAAAAGGCCATGAGGATGATTGGAAATATGCAAGTAAAAGAGGTAGAGAGGTAGGGAAACATCTCTAGGAAAAGACAGAGAGAGATCTAGGCTAAGGGAGTATCCTAAGAATCAATGAGGGCAACCTTTGATGTGACTCACTACATTGGGGATACGGAGGCTGAAGAGGTCAGGCAGGAACCCCAATAGAGTAATAAAGATACCAACTCACCCACAAATCTTTCAACCCAAAATTTATTCTGTCTGCAGAAATGCAGGCAAGTGGCGGAACAGAGGCTGTGGCAACAGCCAACCAATAACTGGTCCAACTCGAGAACCATCCCATGGACAAGCACCAATCCCTAACACTATCAATGATAATCTTATGCTTGCAGACAAGTATATGATGTCTTCTGAAAGGCTCCACCCAGTAGCTGCCTCAGACAGATACAGACATCCACAGCCAAACAGTGGATGGAGCTTGGGACTCTTATGGAAGATTAGGATGAAGGATTGCAGGCCCAGAAAGGGAGAGGAACTAAACAGGAAGACCAAGAGTCAACTAACCTGGACCCTTTTGGCTCTTAGTGTCTGAACCACCAACCAAAGAACATATATGAGCTGGACCTAGGCCTTCTGGTTAGAATGTAGCTCATGTGAAGCTTGGTCTTCATGTGGGTCCTAAACAAATGGAAAGGGGGCTATCCCAAAAGCCATTGCCTGTACAGGGGATATGTTCTACTACTTGGGTTACCTTGTCTGGCTCAGAGGTAGAAGAAATGTCTAGCCTTTCAGAGACATGAAGTATTAGAATGGGGAGAGGTCACAGGGTGCACCTGCTCAGATTAGAAGGGGAGAAGGATGGGGGATTGGGAAAGGTTGTGGGAGGCAGGGACCAGAAAGGAGACAGTGAGGGGTATGTAAAATGAATAAGCAAAAACATAAAATAAAATTAAAAATAAAACTTGGAAATGAAAGCAAGTATATCTATATAGCTGGCCTAGCTGTATATGTGGATTATTTTAGATATTAGATCAGTAAACAAAGAATATCTTCTGAGTGTTTCACACTGAGGGAGAGAATTGTTTGTAAAAGAATAAAAACATATGTCTGCCTTTCAAGCCAAACCAATGACCATTTCAATGACGTAAATGAAATATGGATGTCTAAAAAGTATTCATTCTGATGATCATTTAACAGGCTAATGATTTTTTTGACAGCAAGAGAAACTCCTCCCATTACATAATAGTTAAAACATCAAATGCACAAAACAAAGAAAGAATATTAAAAGCAGAAAGGGCAAAAGGTCAAGTGACATATAAAGGCAGACATATAAGAATTACACCAGACTTCTCACCAGAGACTATGAAAGCTAGAAGTTCCTGGACAGATGTCATACAGACCCTAAGAGAACACAAATGCCAGCCCAAGTTTCTGTATCCAGCAAAACTTTCATTTAACATAGATGGAGATACCAAGATATTCCACAACAAAATCAAACATACATAATATCTTTCTACAAATCCAGCCCTACAAAGGATAATAGATGGAAAACTCCAACACAAGGAGAGAAACTACACTGTACAGAAAGCAAGAATATAATTTCCTTGAAATGAAACTAAAAGAGAGACAAACAAACATAATTCCACCTCTAACAACAAAAAAATAACAGGAAGCGACAATCAATATTTCTTAATATCTCTCAACATCAATGGACTCAATGCCCCAATATGTCATTTATTTATTCATTTTAAGTTCTAAATTGATGAAACCTTTGAAAAGACTTTTTTGTTGTAAATTTATTTATGAGTGTTTTGTAGTTTCTAAATAGGAAAAAAACAAAATTAAAAAAGAAATGATTGTTTTCTCATTGATTAACAAAATTCTTTGTTCTGGAAATTTAATGTTTGATTATTATTTGTCCGTAGAATTTTCTTTCCTGGCTCAATCTATTTGGCGTTCTGTAACCTTTTTGTACATTTATAGGCACATCTGTCTTTAGATTAGGGAAATTTTCTTTTATGATTTTATTAAAGATGCTGTCTGGCCATTTCAGGTGGACATTTTCTTCTTCTCTTCTCAGCTTTGGACTTTTCATGGTGTTCCCAAATTTTCTGGAGGTTTTGTGTCATGAACTTTTTAGCTTTTTCACTTTCCTTGACAGATATATTAGTTTCTTCTATTATATCTTCTACCCCTGACAGTCTTTCTTCCATTTCCTATATATTTTGTTGGTGATGATTATATCTGTAGTTCCTGTTCTCTTCCTTAGGTTTTTCATCTGCAAGATTGCTTCAGTTTGTAGTTTGCATTCCTTCTATTTCCCTGTTCAAGTCTTGGACTGTTTTATTCTTACCCTTCACATGTTTACTACATTTTCCTGTATTTATCTATATTTATTTGCTTCTTATTTTAATGCCTCTACCTGTTTGAGTGTATTTTTCTTTCTTTCCGTATTGGATTTATTTATGTCCTCTTTAAAGGCCTGAATCATCTTTGTACTACTGGACATAAGATCCTCTTCCTGTGGTTCAGATTCTTTAGAATATCCAAGGGACAACCAGATTCTTCCCTTTAATTTGTTTAAGAACTTTACTTGGAGGAGTTGAGGGAAGAAAAAACTGAAACCTGAATATATTGCATGAAAAATATTCAATTTCAATATGAAGAACCTTTCTAAATTGAACATATGAATGCATGCCCATAATTCCTTTCCTTGGTGGAGATCAAATGCAGTAACATATCTTTGAGAACTCCTTAAGCTACATAGTGAAACCATTCCCAAGAAAGCGAGGGAGAGATAGGGAGAGAAGGAAGGAGCAAGAAATGAAAGGAGAGAGAAGAAGAAATTGAGAAGAAGAAATTGGGGAAGAAAAGTTATAACCAGCTTAAAGGATGCATTTATGATACTTTTGCTAGAGAAAGCTATCAGGATAATACCATTTGCATATCTAACTATATGCATTTATAATATATGGATATTTATATGGATTTTGTGACTTAAAAATTGAAGCTAGCAAATTAAAAATTAAAATGAATTCTCCAAAGACACTGAAAGCTAGAAATCATATGTGACTCCAATGACCCAATGAAACTGTCTGTGATCATCAGCATCCTTTATGTCAGCAATGTAAATGAACAAACCAGTAATACTGCAGTCTGCTTCGTGCACTATATATAAACACAGTTTGAATACAGATACAAGGCATCTGCTGTGTTTATTACTTAGTCCCTTGGCAATACTGTCAGAAAGTACGATAACGAAAATGCAAGGGGGAAATTTTTGAAAGAATCTTTATATCCGTAGACAAGGAAACAATCCTGTACACTTCCATAATACTTAGAACTATTTTCTTTGGGCCACTTTTATTTATATTTTACAAATGTTATACCTTCCTCATAATTTATGAAACTATACACAATATTGATGGTATATTATTATTTTTTTTCATGGTATATTATTGAATAAAGATGTGTTAATAACAAATAAATACTGGAATAGAAAACCGGTACTTTAAAAAAAATTAACCAGGATCTAAGCTATAGAAATTATACCTATAGATTGAACATTGCTATGACTGAATTAAATATTTTAATTATAATAATTATGATCAAATATACTATTTACCTCTACACATCATAGGGCTAAACACAGGGAAGAGCAACACAAGACTTGAACATGTAATACAATACAGTATAAATAATAAAAATATAATAAAAGATTAGATAATAATATAGCTATTTGTATGTACAATGAGGGTCAAATTGGCAGCACTTCCAGAATTCTGATGTCAAATGCTTATTTTGTTAACCAAATATTTCTGGGAGAATGTAGGCATGATTAAAAAACATTTGTAATTTGTACCAGTTAATTTTCAGGATTTGGTGAAACAGATCAAGACAATACAAAAAAACTAAAATTGTGTGTTATAGACCACGTTGATATAGGAAAGAAATTAGCATGAAAAAGTAGCAAGAGAATATGCAGAGAAGGGACATAAATTTGAGAGGGAATTCGAGTGTCGTGGGAGCAGTTCAAGGACTGCATATATTGTAATACAGTCCTCACATTAAATTTTCTAAGAAAATAGATGAACAATTATAAATACAGTGGTCACTTTTGATTTTCTTATTACAACAAGCTCTGAATAAATAGCTTGTATTTCTTCTAAAAAACATGCTTAAGCCACATCCACATACCACAACTGTGATATGTAACAAATCATACTATCTTTACCTCACCACTTCCTCTTCTCCTGTTATAGATACAGCTTTCATATATGATGACATGGAGGTAATGTGAACCATTTTTTTGTTGGAACTATGACCTGATTCTCATACTACAACAAAGCCAAATAATTTTCAAAAATTGGCTGTAGCTAAAAGACTTTTGTCTTCTATAATGAAGGGACTTTATGTAATGCAGACAATATCACCTCCCCAAAAGTCTTTAGGAACATAAATGAAGATATAGCTGACCCCACTGAGGTTTTCTACTTTCCTTAGTTAGACCAGAGGGTTGTAGGTAAGTTCTCCTCTAACTAAAGACTGGTCTTTCACAGTAGTCAGCTATCTTTTGGGTTTTGAGTACAGAGTTATTTTACAGTCAGCTGTGTGTAATATTTTGAATGAGAGTGGCCCCGTAGGAAGGCCATGTTTCAATGTTTGGTCCCTGGTTGAAAACTGGATGAGGTGTGCCTTTGTTGGAAGTGGTATGATGCCATGGGTGGGCTTTGAATTTTCACCCATCCAGTTTACTCACTCTGTCTTTCTCTTTTTCCTGTCAGTTGTCTCAACATGTAAGCTCTTAGCTACTGATCCATACTTGCTTGTCTACTGCATGTGCCTTGCTCTGTTCCTCCCTCTGAAACTTTAAGGAGTCTCTAAATCTATATCTTCTTTTATAAATACCCCTGGACATGACATCTCTTCATAGCAATAGAAAAATAAGTTAGGGTATATGAACTTCAGAATTTGTGCCAGAAATAAGACTGTCATACAAGAGGCTTCTCTTTGTCTGGATAAGACAAAAGAGAAATCAGATACTTGTTTGAAGAGTTGGTTAAAGTTTATTTATATATCAGATTAGGCTAACGTTCACTACATATGTCTAAGCCTTTAACTAAAACCCAAAATAGATCTTTAGTTCAAAGTTAAATTTTCTGTAAACATTTGAGAAGCTGAATTCACCTTACCAAAGGTACAAAACATTTCATTAGGGCAAAATTATTTGTTCCCAAGATATATATTTGGAAAAAGGAACCATGAAAGACACAACAAAGTCAATAATTAAATAAAATAACTGCCCAAACACAACAGGATGTGCTTCTTAATTGGTTCCCAGTGATATGTAAAAAGGTAAATTGATCTAATCTGCCTCCTTAAATGGCTCTTTGAAACTAAGTAAACTAACATTTTAAATAATATACTAAGAACTTGATGAAAGAGAGTTGGGTTGGACTCTGAATTATGTCCAATTTTATCAGGGACTCTCTCTCTTAAATATGTCTCTTCTTTCCCTTCTTTCTTGTGGCTTTGTGCCTTTCTCTAATCCCTGTTGTTCAATAGAATCTTTCCCACAGGCTCTAGCTAGCTAGCTACAAGCATAAAATCCATTTTGATATTATGAAAAAGATTATAAACTATAGGATGACAAAGACTTATATGTCACATGGATTTTCTCCCTAGTGTCTTTCCTACTGTTCCTTGACACTACTCAAAACCACTCCTATAATGTATTGAGATAGACACCCCCTTGTATTTTTCAAAGCCAGTTTTGAATAAATCTGTTCCTATCTGTTTCACAGGTAAGGAAATGACTTTCTTTCTTTTCCTGTTGTTGGGGTAAAATATCCCAGTCAAAGTAACCTACAAAAGAGACAGGTAATTTGGGATCTTGGTTTGGGGATAAAGTCTTTAAGAGTGGTAAAATACCTGAGGCAGTAGCTGTAAGCAGAAAGTGATGACAACATGTCCTCCGTTTACTCTCCCCTTTTTATAGAACTCAGGATCCAAAACCTCCAGAATGATGGGGCCCACAATGAGTGGGTGTTCCTATTTCAATTAACCTATTCAAGAAAATATGCCGTAGGTATGTACAGATATCTGTCTCCTGTGGGATTCTAGTTCTTATGAAATGGACTATTAAATTTAATTTTCCTAATAGCCAACACAGTTTTCTTTCTTTCTATGTTAATTTTCTGAAATTTTAAGCACCCATCTTTATTTTTGCTAACCAGAGTTTTATTCTAGGTATCAGAAACCATTTACATTCACGTCTTACATATAATTCTTTTTCCTGCAAAAAATGTTTTGATTAAAAAAATGAAAGTCCTTTCATGCCATTTTACAGAACAAAGACATTTTGGATGCCTAGATCATCCATGGTACAGAGTGGCAATCATAGCACATTGAGTTATGAAAAGTAAAAGCTACCAGTTAAATTAAGAGATGCAGCCAATTCTCAGGTCAGTTGGTCATTGGATGCACAAGAGAACATAAGCTAATATGAGAAAAGCAAATGATATAATCTGTCAGTTGCTACTTATTTGCATATTGAGAAAAGGCTGTACTCCATATTGTATAAAACAATGAATTTTCCGACTGTGCCCTGTCCTGAGAGATCCCATTTTACAAGCAGCTTTTGACTCCATTTTGAAGATGCACATCTAGGAGGTCATGTAAATAACACTATCAGTTTAGTGCCCTATGCGATGCAAGGAATGATAGATTCCTCCTGGGAATAGAAATGGCACACATGGGGTTGGGGATTTGGCTCAGTGGTAGAGCGCTTGCCTAGGAAGCACAAGGTCCTGGGTTCGGTCCCCAGCCCTGAAAAAAAAAGAAAAAAAAAAAGAAAGAAATGTCACACATCTATAAGCTTATTTGAGTGAGTTGAGACTGTATGGGTCCATGACTATACTAAAATCAAATCAAAGATACCAGGCCCAGAACTCTGCATTCTCAACAAAAATGTGGCATAAGTTAGTTGAGGTGCAGGTATAAACCTTACAAAGGGGTTAAAACCTAAAATTGTAATGGTGACAGTCAAATAAAAGGCAGAGAACCTAGACTATCCTAAGGGATATCTTCACGTTTGCCCTTTCGTTGATGTAACCTTCTTAACCACCTTTTGCCTTCCCTCCTCTGCTTCTAGGGTAGAGTGCTAATTATACATAATTAAGATAACATTTAAAAATGAAGAGCTGACTTGAACCTGGATGCTAAACTAAGCTCAGATTTCAGTCTATCAGAGAATTCTCATCAGCCTCCAAGCTGTTTAAGGGAGAATTATTCAGAGATACCAGAAAGTACCTGAAAGATGTGTAAAAACTGTTTTTCCTTTGTTATAAAGGCCATAACTAAGAAACAATTCAAATGTGAGAATCTAATGCAAAGAAATTGTGTCCTGGTGAATCTTGGTATAATTAGTTTCCTTAGGTTGGTTTACTGAACTCTTTGTTCGAGTAACTAATTTAGGAACAGCATCTTCAGCTTTAAGTGCGGCAGAGTGGAAGATCATGTACGGGTTGATGTCAAATTCACAGCTCACAATAGAACAATTACAGATGGCTATGCGTGCTCCAGACACTTAGAAGGTTATTCCGAAGAAAACAACCAGCCTGGTGGATTAGATTAAAATCACATAATGTAAAGCTGTTGTTTGCCCCTAAGAGAAGATGTCTGATTCAACCTAGAAATGCACATAGGAGAAACAGTTGGTGTTTTCTATGTAAACCACATGGAACTGGCTTTTTGATGATGAGAACTATTCACCTACTAAGTGTGAGAATTACTCAGGCCATGCAGTCTTGGTGGGTTTAAGAAGAGGTCACATTTTCTATTAAATTTCCTGCTGCAGGACTGAAATAAAATCAGAGAAGCCTTGAAGAATTTACTTTCACCTTTAGCTCAAGGGATATTAACGAAACCACAAATAAAAAGAAAATCCAAGAAAGAATAAAAGATCCTTCCATAAACACTAAAAGTTTTGAAAAGAATATGCTAATCACCTTTTGACAAAGTCATACATATATGCAATATATCTTATGCATATCCAGATTGCTAACTCAATTCCTCCTGAACCTTCAACAATATATCCCCTCCCACCTTCGTTTTGTATTTTAAATTTACACTCTGAATTTAGTTAGTGCGGCCTGCAACCTAGTAGTATCCACATCAGAAGAAAAATTATTTCCTCTTCCTCAGCTATTTACAAATGACATAGAATACCTGAAATTTGAAGTCTTACGAGTCCATTCCATATTCATATTGAATGATTGACTGGCTTGATCTGAGTAGATCTTATGCAGGTAAACATTGATGGTAGATGTTTTATAAAGTTTTGAAAATAACGCTGACATAATATACAAAGTCAAAATTTTAAAAATGTCAATGTAATCACAGGGAGTTTCAGTAGACGAAAGAACATATTTGCTGGCCCACTAATATTTAATGTTTTGAAAAGGTTCTTCTATGTATGAAAACTAAAAAAGGTTTAAGTAAAATATCAGAAATTATAACAAATAACCTAGATACCAGTTGATAGGACTCTACTTCATTACCTCTTGAAAGAGTCATGTAAATGTTTATGGATGAACTTGTCTTTGCTTATAAATACTTTAGAAAGTTACATTAAATAACAACAACATACAAATGACTACCTGATATTTGACCTGAAACTGCTTTCATGCATTTTAATTAGGCTGAAAAGTTTATCCATACATAACAAAATATAAATGAAATTGAACTGCAAATAGAGCATAATCTACTCCTAAATAGAAATCTGCTAATTTTCATTCAATCAAAAGCCGTTAATGTTTATATTACACTCAAATGTGACAGAAGTAAGCTTAAACAATTAGGCTGTACCTTTTCCTCACCTCCATTCTCTGCATATCATGTGCTTTTCCCTGAGTATACCTATATGGTGAAGCAGAAATTTTTAATTTCTAGTATTCTTTTTTGAATTTTATTCTTCTTTGATATTTTACGTATTTACATTTCAAATTGTATCCCCTTTTATCCCTCTCTCATGCCCCTCTCCCTTCCCCTACTTCTATGAAGAAGCTCCCACTCCTACTTATCCACTCCCACCTCAAAACCCTGGTATTTTCCTACATTAGGGAAATAAGCATTCACAGGACCAAGGGCTTCTCCTGCTATTGATGCTGGACACTGCCATCCTCTGCTACATATGCGGCTAGAGTCATGGGTCCCTTCATGTGTACTCATTGGTTGGTGGATTAGTCCCTGGATGCTCTGGTGGGGTCTGGTTGGTTGATATTGTTGTTCTTCCTGTGGGGTTAAAAATCCACTCAGCTCCTTCAGTCTTTTCTCTAACTCCTCCATTGGGGCCCGCTTGTTCAGTCCAATGTTTAGCTGCAGTCATTCTCATCTGTACAGTAAGGCTCTGGCAGAACCTCTCAGGAGACATCCATAGCAGGCTCCTGTCAGCAAGCACTTCTTGGTGTCAGCAATAGTGACTGGTTTTGGTGGCTGAAGCAGAAGTTTCTTAATCATGTTATTGCTTTTGGAACTACAGAATGATTTTAAAATCACTAATACAATCTACTAACCTCATCAGCACAACTAAACCGGGCCGGATGACACATATCTATAATCCCAGCAACAAGGAGGCAGAAAAGGAGGATCTCTACAAGTCTGAGGCCAGCCTTCTCTAGGTGTGGGCTACGAAATAAGTCTGACTCATATGTTAATGCACCTTTAATTTATCCTTTGTTTTATTTTCAGCATTTGCTTAAAGTTTGGGCAGATGATGCCTAGAGGCATTCTTATCTATAACTGTGTTAAACATGTACTCAACAACCTTCATCAGAACATTCTCAAGACTGTGCTCCTCAGCCAAACATGTTCTGAAATGACTAACCACCATATAAATATGTATGGACTCCTCGATAAAATCCTAATGCTTCCTTTGTTTAAGGGAAGCATAGTTTTGGAAATTACTTCCATGCTTTCATTGCCAGCTTGCAGGTAATTAAATCTTTTCCTACACTCCTTTTATGCCTTGACTGTGTTTATTTTTGCTTTGCAGTTTTCATTAAACGAAACTATTCTTAGATGCAAATCAGTATTTACAGGGTTTGTACTTTCCCGCTGATAAGTCAAAGGTTCTTGCTTGTTAGCTTCCAGTGGGAAGAGTACAAATACTAAATAAAGGAAGCAGATCTCACACTCGACCTCCTACACTGCTGGACTTGAGTCACAGTCTGGTACAGAGAACATCTTAAGACCCTATCCATACTTCTTACACTTGTGGTAAAGCCAGGAATTCTGCCTGGTTCTATCATCCTGGGAAAAACTTGTGTCAGCTCCAAGTCTTTGGAATTTTCCAATGACTGGTGAATCCTGTAAGACCCAGAGTGTGTTAACAGAATTTCAAAACAGAGTAGGCAAAGGTCCACACATTTCGGGAATGTAGAATGACTGGTGATAGATTTGGAATTACATTGTGAGAATGGGATTAGCCCAAAAGCTCAAAATAACCAAGATACAATCCACAGACCACACGAAGCTCAGAAGGAAGATGATGAAAGTGTGGTACTTCACTCCTTCTTAAAAGGGGGAACAAAAATATTCATAGGAGGGGATATGGAGGCAAAGTTTGGAGCAGAGACTGAAGGAATGGCCATTCAGAGCCTGCCCTACATGTGCCCCATGTGTGTGTGTGTGTGTGTGTGTGTGTGTGTGTGTGTGTGTGTGTACACAGTCACCAAAACTACATAAGATTGATGAAGCTAAGAAGTACATGCTGACAGGAACAGGATATAGATCTCTCCTGAGAGACACAGCAAGAACATGTCAAATACAGAGGCAAATGCTAGCAGCAAACCATTGAACTGAGAACAGGACCCCTGTTGGAGGAATTAGAGAAAGGATTGAAAGAGCTGAAGGGGCTTGCAGCCCTATAAGAACAATACTACCAATCAAACAGAGCTCCCAGGGACTACACCACTACCCAAAGACTACACATGGACTGACCCATGGCTCCAGCTACATATGTAGCAGAGGATGGCCTTGTTGGGCACCAAAGGAAGGAGAAGCCCTTGGTCCTGCAAAGGTTGGACACCCCCCACCCTGTGTCCAGGGAGGGTGGGAAGGGGGTGGATGGGGAGGGGAACATCTTTATAGAAGAAGGGGAGAGGGAAGGGATAGGGGGCTTATGGACAGGAAACTGGGAAAGAGAACGCATTTGAAATGTAAATAAAAATTCCAATAAAAAAAGAAGTAATTCTTTTCATGTTGACATTAAAGAGATTCAGGAGGTTAAAAGTAACCTCTACTTCAAAAAGAATGTAGTCAGAGACATTTGACTATGAAAGCATCAGAGGCGACTCTTGAGAGATTGGGAGACAGACTTACTGAACCGAATTGTTAGCAGTTCAAAATTTGGGAGGTTGAAAGTGCTTTTTCCATTCTGCAGATGTACACAAAGATAAAGATGGCCCCAGAGAGATATGTGGGCTCTTCATTAGTTGTTTGATTGATTTCCTTTTTATATATCAGAGCTCCCAGATGTGGGATGCACAAGTTCAGTGCTGTGAAACACCAAAGTCAAATTTCTAGCTGGGTGAAAACGTTTGAAGCTTATGCATTTTTACTAATTGTGTTTAAAGATTCCCTTCCAAGTATTCACTCAAGGAAATTTAAGAAAAATCTTTTCTGTGAAGGAATTGAAAGCCACAGATCCCATAGGTACTTTTGTGGAACCATTCAGGCATCAACGTGGACTTATATACATACGAAATGGAAACTTTTAGTTCTTTGGAAACTTAATTATGAAAAATGATGTTTTTCTGGGGCATAAAGGTGAAAGGATGTCTTGCTAAAGCAAACATGCGAAAGGTTGTTTTCCTGAAGCTGACACAGGAAAAAGGATGTTTGGATATAGCAGACACATGAAAGAACCCTGGATGAAGGACTATAAATATGACCCCACAGACAGTGCGGGACAAGCACTGAGCTCCTTTGCTCGGCCTTGTTATTCTTCACTTACAACATACATATATACAGGTCCACTTCTCCAAATTCAGAATAACTTTTCTCTTCCACTACCTCTTCTGGGTGGTGGACTAGAAGAGAGGTTGAACTCTTATTTAAAGTAGGTTGCAATACCCCTGGCTGTCATGGAGTGCTCTAGGAAGACCAGGCTGGCCTTAAACCTCACCTGCTTCTGCCTCCAAAGGGATAGGATTAAATTGTATGTCACCATTATAAGACTACTTTTAAAGAACAAAAGATTTTGATAAAGTGATTCTGCTCTAAAGTAGGTTGCAAAAAATTTATAGCTTGATTTCCTAATTCCCAATTTGTATCTCTTTGATTTTTTTTTTTTTTTTTGGCTAATTGCTCTCACTAGAACTTCAAGTACTATATTGGATAAGTATGGACAGAGTAGACAGCCTTGTCTTGTCCCTGATTTTAATGGGATTGCTTTGAGTTTTTCTCCATTATTTTTATGTTGGCTATTGGTTTGCTATATATTGCTTTTATTATATTTATGTATGAAATGTGAATTCCTGATCTCTCCAATACTTTTCACATTAATGGTTATTATATTTTGTCAAAGGCTTTTTCAGCATCTAATGAGATGAACATGTGATATTTTTCTTTTGAGTTTGTTTGTAGAGTGGATTACATTGATGGATTTTTATACAATGAACCATCCCTATATCCCTGGGATGAAGTCTACTTGATCAGGTTGGATGATAGTTTTGATGTGTTCTTGGATTCAGCTTTGAAGGGTTTTATTGAGTAATTCTGTATTGATAGTCATAAGGGAAATTGGTCTGTAGTTCACTTTCTTTGTTGTGTCTTTTTGTGGATAAGATAACAGTGTAACTGTGGCTTTCTAGAAAGAATTAGGTAACGTTCCTACTGTTTTTCTTTTATGAAATAGTTTGAGAAGTATTGTTATTAGATCTTCTTTGAAGGTCTGATAAATTCTGCACTACCTTTCTGTCCTTGAGCTTTTTTTTTTTTTTTTGCAAGACTTTTAATGAATACTTCTATTTCCTTGGAGGTTATAGGATTGTATTGATGATTTATCTGATCCTGATTTAATTTAAATCTGTCTAGAAAATCATTCATTTTGCCCAGCATTTCCAAGTTTTATTGAGTATAGGCTTTTGTAGTAGGAGCTGATGAATTTTCTCAATTTCTGTTTTTATGTCTCCCTTTTCCTAATGTTATTCCCTTTCCTGGTTTCCCGACTATAAGTCCTCTAGCCCATTCCCCCTCCCCCTTCTGCTATGAGACTGTTTCCCTCCCCAGCCATGCCCCCTACCAACCTCCCCACCCTGTCATTCACTACATTGGGGTGGGGGTTTCCAGTCTTGGCAGGACCAAAGGCTTCTCCTCCCATTGGTGCCCAACAAGGCCATCCTCTGCTACATATGCAACTGGAGCCATGGTTAGTCCATGTGTATTCTTTGGGTAGTGGTTTAGTCCCTGGGAGCTCTGGTTGGTTGGCATTGTTGTTCTTATGGGTTGCAAACCCCTTTCAGCTCCTTCAATCCTTTCTCTAATTCTCCCAATGGGGACCCCATTCTCAGTTCAATGGTTTGCTGCAAGCTATCACCTCTCTATTTGCCATGCTATGGCTGAGCCTCTCAGGAGACAACTCTATCAGGCTCCTGTCAGCATGCACTTACTGACCTCATCAATATTGTCTGGGTTTGGTGGCTGTATGTTTATGGAATGGATGCTCAGCACTCAGCCCCGGGTACCTACCCTACTTTCATATTAGGTACATTAAGTTTACAATTACAAAAGATAATACTCCCATAGAAGAAGAGAAGAACTCAAGTCCCTCTTTCACCTTGATATCCTTTCTGTCCTGGCAAGCTATTCTCCTAATGTGGAATCAGGGTTATAGTATATCTACTGTCTTCCAGAGGAGAGAAGGATAAGGACAGAGACGGCTTTATTCATGTTAACAAGTGATTAAGAATATACAATATGAGAAGTCAAAGCATCTTTAGAATTTAGTTAATCTGATTCAGAAAGACTTTATTCCTATCTCCTCCAAGCTCTTCCTAAATGACTCTTTGAATTCTCTGTACCTGACTAAACAGAACACAAATATGAAAAGATAAAAATGACCCATCAAATAGTTACTTCTAAGGACAGAGACTGGAAATGATACTAAAAGTAAACCTCAAAATCAATGTAGTATTCCAGATGAATTTGCAAATTGTTCTGTCTAACTCTTTGAAGAATTGGATTGGTATTTTGATGGGGATTGCATTGAATCTGTAGATCGTTTTTGGTAAAATGGCCATTTTTACTATATTAATCCTGCCAATCCATGAGCATGGGAGATCTTTCCACCTTCTGAGGTCTTCTTCAATTACTTTCTTCAGTGTCTTGAAGTTCTTGTTGTACAGATCTTTTACTTGCTTGCTTAAAGTCACACCGAGGTATTTTATATTATTTGGGTCTATTATGAAGGGTGTCGTTTCCCTAATTTCTTTCTCGGCTTGTTTCTCTTTTGTGTAGAGGAAGGCTACTGATTTATTTGAGTTAATTTTATACCCAGCCACTTTGCTGAAGTTGTTTATCAGCTTTAGTAGTTCTCTGGTGGAACTTTTGGCATCACTTAAATATACTATCATATCATCTGCAAATAGTGATATTTTGACTTCTTCTTTTCCCGATGTGTATCCCTTGATCTCCTTTTTGTTGTCTGATTGCTCTGGCTAGAACTTCAAGAACTATATTGAATAAGTAGGGAGAGAGTGGGCAGCCTTGTCTAGTCCCTGATTTTAGTGGGATTGCTTCAAGTTTCTCTCCATTTAGTTTAATGTTAGCAACTGGTTTGCTGTATATGGCTTTTACTATGTTTAGGTATGGGCCTTGGATTCCTATTCTTTCCAGGACTTTTATCATGAAGGGGTGTTGAATTTTGTCAAATGCTTTCTCAGCATCTAATGAAATGATCATGTGGTTTTGTTCTTTCAGTTTGTTTATATAATGGATCACGTTGATGGTTTTCCCAGATATTAAACCATCCCTGCATGCCTGGGATGAAGCCTACTTGATCATGGTGGATGATTGTTTTGATGTGCTCTTGGATTGGTTTGCCAGAATTTTGTTGAGTATTTTTGCGCCGATGTTCATAAGGGAAATTGGTCTGAAGTTCTCTTTTCTTTGTTGGGTCTTTGTGTGGTTTAGGTATAAGAGTAATTGTGGCTTCATAGAAGGAATTCAGTAGTGCTCCATCTGTTTCAATTTTGTGGAATAGTTTGGATAATATTGGTATGAGGTCTTCTATGAAGGTCTGATAGAATTCTGCACTAAACCCGTCTGGACCTGGGCTCGTTTTTGTTGGGAGACCTTTAATGACTGCTTCTATTTCCTTAGGAGTTATGGGGTTGTTTAACTGGTTTATCTGTTCCTGATTTAACTTCGGTACCTGGTATCTGTCTAGGAAATTGTCCATTTCCTGTAGATTTTCAAGTTTTGTTGAATATAGGCTTTTATAGTAAGATCTGATGATTTTTTAATTTCCTCTGAATCTGTAGTTATGTCTCCCTTTTCATTTCTGATTTTGTTAATTTGGACACACTCTCTGTGTCCTCTCGTTAGCCTGGCTAGGGGTTTATCTATCTTGTTGATTTTCTCAAAGAACCAAATTTTGGTTCTGTTGATTCTTTCTATGGTCCTTTTTGTTTCTACTTGGTTGATTTCAGCTCTGAGTTTGATTATTTCCTGCCTTCTACTCCTCCTGGGTGTATTTGCTTCTTTTTGTTCTAGAGCTTTTAGGTGTGCTGTCAAGCTGCTGACATATGCTCTTTCCTGTTTCTTTCTGCAGGCACTCAGCGCTATGAGTTTTCCTCTTAGCACAGCTTTCATTGTGTCCCATAAGTTTGGGTATGTTGTACCTTCATTTTCATTAAATTCTAAAAGTCTTTAATTTCTTTATTTCTTCCTTGACCAGGTTATCATTGAGTAGAGCATTGTTCAGTTTCCACGTATATGTGGGCATTCTTCCCTTATTGTTATTGAAGACCAGCTTTAGGCCGTGGTGGTCCGATAGCACGCATGGGATTATTTCTATCTTTCTGTATCTGTTGAGGCCTGTTTTTGACCAATTATATGGTCAATTTTGGAAAGAAAGTACCATGAGGAGCTGAGAAGAAGGTATATCCTTTTGCTTTTAGGGTAGAACGTTCTATAAATATCCGTTAAGTCCATTTGGCTCATGACTTCTCTTAGTCTGTCTACGTCTCTGTTTAATTTCTGTTTCCATGATCTGTCCATTGGTGAGAGTGGGGGTGTTGAAATCTCCTACTATTATTATTGTGTGAGGTGCAATGTGTTTTTTGAGCTTTAGTAAGGTTTCTTTTACGTATGTAGGTGCCCTTGTATTTGGGGGCATAGATATTTAGGATTGAGAGTTCATCTTGGTGGATTTTTCCTTTTGATGAATATAAAAGTGTCCTTCCTTATCTTTTTTGATGACTTTTAGTTGAAAATTGATTTTTTTTGATATTAGAATGGCTACTCCGGTTTGCTTCTTCTGACCATTTGCTTGGAAAGTTGTTTTCCAGCCTTTCACTCTGAGGTAGTGTCTGTCTTTGTGTCTGAGGTGTGTTTCCTGTAGGCAGCAGAATGCAGGGCCCTCGTTGCGTATCCAGTTTGTTAATCTATGTCTTTTTATTGGGGAGTTGAGGCCATTGATGTTGAGAGATATTAAGGAATAGTGATTATTGCTTCCTGTTATATTCATATTTGGATGTGTGGTTATGTTTGTGTGCTTTTCTTCTCTTTGTTTTGTTGCCAAGACAATTAGTTTCTTGCCTCTTTTAGGGTATAGCTTGCCTCCTTATGTTGGGCTTTACCATTTATTATCCTTTGTAGTGCTGGATTTGTAGAAAGATATTGTGTAAATTTGGTTTTGTCATGGAATATCTTGGTTTCTCCGTCTATGTTAATTGAGAGTTTTGCAGGATACAGTAGCCTGGGCTGGCATTTTTGTTCTCTTAGGGTCTGTAGGACATCAGTCCAGGATCTTCTGGCCTTCATAGTTTCTGGCGAAAAGTCTGGTGTAATTCTGATAGGTCTGCCTTTATATTTTACTTGACCTTTTTCCCTTATTGCTTTTAATATTCTTTCTTTATTTTGTGTGTTTGGTGTTTTGACTATTATGTGACGGGAGGTGTTTCTACCCATCTTTATTTTTGCTAACCAGAGTTTTATTCTAGGTATCAGAAAACCATTTACATTCACTTCTTACATATAATTCTTTTTCCTGCAAAAAAATGTTTTGATTAAAAAAATGAAAGTCCTTTCATGTCATTTTACAGAACAAAGATATTTTGGATGCCTAGATCATCCACGGTACAGAGTGGCAATCATAGCACATTGAGTTATGAAAAGTAAAAGCTACCAGTTAAATTAAGAGATGCAGCCAATTCTCAGGTCAGTTGGTCATTGGATGCACAAGAGAACATAAGCTACTTTGAGAAAAGCAAATGATATAATCTGTCAGTTGCCACTTATTTGCATATTGAGAAAAGACTGTACTCCATATTGTATAAAACAATGAATTTTCCGACTGTGCCCTGTCCTGAGAGATCCCATTTTACAAGCAGCTTTTGACTCCATTTTGAAGATGCACATCTAGGTGGTCATGTAAATAACACTATCAGTTTAGTGCCCTACGCGTTGCAAGGAATGATAGATTCCTCCTGGGAATAGAAATGGCACACATCTATAAGCTTATTTGAGTGAGTTGAGACTGTATGGGTCCATGACTATACTAAAATCATATCAAAGATACCAGGCCCAGAACTCTGCATTCTCAACAAAAATGTGGCATAAGTTAGTTGAGGTGCAGGTATAAACCTTACAAAGGGGTTAAAACCTAAAATTGTAATGGTGACAGTCAAATAAAAGGCAGAGAACCTAGACTATCCTAAGGGATATCTTCACGTTTGCCCTTTCGTTGATGTAACCTTCTTAACCACCTTTTGCCTTCCCTCCTCTGCTTCTAGGGTAGAGTGCTAATTATACATAATTAAGATAACATTTAAAAATGAAGAGCTGACTTGAACCTGGATGCTAAACTAAGCTCAGATTTCAGTCTATCAGAGAATTGGACATTGAACTGCCTGAGGATCCAGCTATACCTCTCTTGGGCATATACCCAAAAGATGCCCCAACATATAAAAAAGACACGGCTCCACTATGTTCATCGCAGCCTTATTTATAATAGCCAGAAGCTGGAAAGAACCCAGATGCCTTCAACAGAGGAATGGATACAAAAAATATGGTACATCTACACAATGGAATATTACTCAGCTATCAAAAACAATGACTTTATGAAATTCATAGGCAAATGGTTGGAACTGGAAAATATCATCCTGAGTGAGGTAACCCAATCACAGAAAGACACACATGATATGCACTCATTAATAAGTGGCTATTAACCCAAATGCTTGAATTACTCTAGATGCCTAGAACAAATGAAACTCAAGACAGAGGATCAAAATGTGAATGCTTCACTCCTTCTTTAAAAGGGGAACAAGAATACCCTTGGCAGGGAAGAGAGAGGCAAAGATTAAAACAGAGACTGAAGGAACATCCATTCAGAGCCTGCCCCACATGTGGCCCATATATATACAGCCACCCAATTAGACAAGATGGATGAAGCAAAGAACTGCAGAAGTGTAGATCGCTCCTGAGAGACACAGCCAGCATACAGCAAATACAGAGGCGAATGTCAGCAGCAAACCTCTGAACTGAGAATAGGACCCCCGTTGAAGGAATCAGAGAAAGAACTGGAAGAGCTTGAAGGGGCTCGAGACCCTATATGTACAACAATGCCAAGCCACCAGAGCTTCCAGGGACTAAGCCACTACCTAAAGACTATACATGGACTGACCGTGGACTCTGACCTCATAGGTAGCAATGAATATCCTAGTAAGAGCACCAGTGGAAGGGGAAGCCCTGGGTCCTGCTAATACTGAACCCCCAGTGAACTAGACTGTTGCGGGGAGGGCGGCAATGGGGGGAGGGTCAGGAGGGGAACACCCATAAGGAAGGGGAGGGGGGAGGGGGATGTTTGCCCGGAAACCGGGAAAGGGAATAACACTCGAAATATATATAAGAAATATTCAAGTTAATAAAAAAAAAATCAATGTAGTAAATTAATATACTTTCCTGATTATCCCAGTTGGCTTGATTTACATACAGATTTAGTGCTCTATACATTAAGGATCTTTTATTTTAATGATATAATCAAAAGCTTAAATTCATATTTGTTATAACTGTAGAATAATAGACAAGAAAAGTATCCTTTTGTTATATTATTGCTGGCCCATTTACTTAAATGCTTTTGGCCTGATTTTCCCTGAACATTGAATCTATAAATCTGGGATATATAAAATTTAAATATCTGTAAAACTGACATTATTCACAAATGTCATATTTAGATATACCTTACAATGTTTTACAAGGTAATTATATAGGCATGATGAGATGACTAAACAATAAAGGCAATTGGTGCCAATTATGGTGATCCAGCTTGTTCCATAGGGTCTATATGGCAGAGTAAGGGAATGGATTCTCAGAAGCAAAAGTTCTTCTGTGACAGATAGACACGAATGCACACACACACACACACACACACACACACACACATACACACGCACGCATGCACACACACAGACACACACACACACGCATGCATGCATGCACACACAGACACACACAGACACACACACACACACAGACACACACACACACACACACACACACACACACACACACACCACTAACGATAGTATTAAACTCCTTGCTTCAGGGTTTACTAGAGATATTCTGCTTTAACATCAGCTTGTCTCACTCTAACCATATAGACTGCCCTTATCCAGATTGAATTTGTTTCAGAAAAATAGCCACTATCCCAATTTTCTCAAGAGTAGAGAACAAAATATATCATGGAGGAGTTTGTTCACTACTAAGTGACTTGGGCACCTTTAAGGGCAGACTTCTGTTTTGAGATACTTTCAGATTATCCTTTCCTTTTCAGTTGAAACATTATGGTATCAGATCATCATGCCCAGAGGCACTCAGGTTCATCTTTAATCTTTAAAAATAAGTTTTGTGACTATAAACTGAGCATGCTCTAAAAACTGAACATACTCAGAAATGGGGGCAACTCCTATGTCAATTTCTATAGAATTCTTAAATAATTTCCCCATTCTTCTTTAATTAAAGAGGGCATTGCTTCATAAATGGTTCTCGTGTTTTCCTTGGCTGTTGAAGACAAGAAAGGAAACAATTCTTTCATGTTTTGGTTGTGCTTATCTCGGCTTTCCATTGATTAAGATGTGAACACATTGGCTGTGGTTACCTATAGGGTGAGCTTAGGCTAGCTAGGACTATATAGTGAGAGTTTACATTAAAAACATATACACTTGTTTTGATTTTGCATTTGAACAATATGGAGTTTAGCTCATCTTTACCTATAAATACTTTTTCCCATGGGTCACAACAATGTATTAGAGATAATAGAGCATTGCAAGTGGCATCATGCTTTAGTGCAAGAAAACAACTCAAGATATCAAACTCACAGTACTCTTATCTTCATATCCTTATATTATTACAGAAGATAGAATAACATTTTCCATTATGATTTTAGTTTTGTTATACTGTTTCATAAATAATTTGAGCATGTTTTGGTAGTAGAGGGAATCAAATGTATAAAGTTGTTTTTCATCATAGATACTTAACTAGAAAAAAACCTGTTATTTATACACTAATCTTTTTAGCAGCAAACTGAGCATGACCCAACTCTTAACCACTGTTTAAAACAAATATTGAATGGCTTTATCCACTTATTTGCATTTTGATAGCTATGGCTGTGTTAGTGCACTTGTGGAAAGTAAAAGCCAGTAGTCTGAGTTCATTTTGTTCTGAAAGTCATTAAAATTTCCATTCATCTGCACTTGGATTTCATTTGGACTGAACCTAATTTTATCACAGTAAAACCATTCCATAGTTACTTTGCATGGCTGACAGTATATACATAATTTTAATTTGGCTTATCTGGGGAAAGCACAGAGTGTGTGATGCTGGAGGAATAGCAAACTAGATGAAGTTTCATAAACACATTGTTCTATTAGAAAGACTGCTTTTGCAAATTCTTTATCACTGCTAAAAGAATCTGCTCTCTTCCCCTTTTCCCAGCTAATTCTACTTTTCCAGGTCCACCCAGACTCAGAGAAGTGTGGGTCCTGCCTATTTGTTAATTTCAACATTTTTAAATATATTTCTATAATTTCAGTGGACTTCAGTAACTAACATTACTTAAGAACATTGAAAGTTTTATGTAGACAAAGTCTACATAGTAAATAAAATGAAGTCTTTAATCCTTAAGAAATAGCATTAGGGGAGTGTGTCCATCTATCTTTCTATCCTTTTTTTTCTTTTCTTCAAAATTATTTTATTTATTTACATTTCAAACTTTGTCCTCCTTCCAGATCTCCATGAGCCCCATCCCCAACCCCTCTAACCTCTGCTTCTAAGAGGGTGTTCACCCACCCACTCCTACCTCATCCCTCTAGCATCCCCCTTCTCTGGGATATCAACCCTCCACAGGACTAAGCACATCCCTTCTCATTGAGGTATCTTAACAATTAATACTTTGTGTGGCATGTATGACATGGTTAGTGTAAATTTGTTGAATGCTTGAGTGAGTTAATCAATACACACAAAGTGACTTTCAATCTTGGTATTTTTCACTCTGTTCTTTTGTAATCTCTGTCATTTCTTTCACCTCTAATTCTGGATTCTGATAAATTAATTAAATTAAATAATAAAGTTACAGACAGAACAGTGGTATGACTCAAGCATATCTTATGATGATATCTGAAATTAGGGATCAAACTGTATACTGTGGTGTTGCTAAGTGACCAAAAATATCTCTACATATAGACCTCATTCTTAAATTGGAATGAAAATACATATTCGTATTTCCTGTGTCAAAACTATTTAGCAATTGCTTATCATTGAACAGAGAATTATTCATTATTACTCCATCAAACTGTGAACCAAACATTTTGTGTCCTTTCGGCAGTGTTGTCAGAATACTTGCAGGAAAACTGAAGGGTAAAGAGATAGCTATGGGTTTCTTCTTGGTTAAATACATTTTCATTGTTGGTTTATCTTAGCCCAGATCAAAACTCTATTTAAAGAGGAACATAATATTGAGTTTCTGCACAGCTGAGGGAGGGTTTTTAAATGCACAGACTGCCTCAATAATCACTAGCTCCTGACAGTAGATGCCACTGGAATAGTAAATGCAGAGGCACAATGTAAGAAACATTGATGTAGCAAGCTAGTAAGATAACTTTAATTGCTGTGAGGTTTCATACTTATTGTCAAAAAAGTAGTTTCCCAGAAGATTGAAGTAGATCCTTCCTTCTGAATAACAATTCTCTGCTGCTCCTGGAAGCTATTCAAATCTTCCATTTTATAAAGCTTTTTCATTTTAATTTCTTCTTTCTTCTTTCATTCTCATAGCTGCCCAGGTGGCAAGAATGGGTAGCATAAACCCTCAGAGAACACGTTCCTCTTTCCTAAGGGTCAGTTACTAGATCCTCACAGAGAGGTTTGTGAATACTTCGTTTTGTTTCAAGTTTTCTTTTTAAATCCCTGAAAGGGTTTTAACAGTGGAATAAAATTTTACAAGACTGCTTTGAAAAATAAAATAAACTAAAATAAAAGAATCTGAGTATGTAGGAGTTTGAATGTAGGGCACTGTCAAAGCACTTGAATAATATATGTAACAGCCTGAGCTCCATGTCCTCATAGTGAAGGAAAAACACAATGTTGAGCTATATTACAGTGATTGATGGTCTGAGTACAGAAGAAAGTAGTCTGAAGTAGACATGGTATAGTCAAGACGGTATTTTTAATGTGCTGAGAAATAGAAGAAAAGGATTTGCAGGTGTTACATGGAACAATAATTTTAGTCAACAAGAATAGCATATAGCCCTATCTCAGTCATTAATTTTTTTTTACTGCAAAATACACTCTGACCAAGGCAACACTTAGAAGGAAAATGTTAATTGAGTACTTGTTTATAATTTTAAAGGGTTCGTTCATGATTATCATGGTGAAAATCAGACAGGCATGTTTATGGAGTAGGAGTTGAGAGTTTTACATTCTGATCAATGAGCAACAAGGAGAGACAGAAAGAGACAGAGAGGCTGAGAGACAGAGAGACAGAGACAGAAAGAGAGCATATGACTGGCACGGTGCTTTAAAATTTCAAAGCCTGCCCCAGTGAAACATCTTCTCCAACATGGCCACACCTCCTAATCCTTGCCAAAGAATTCCACCAAATAGAGACTAAGACTTCAAACACAGAAGCCTCTTTAAGCCAATCTTATTCAAATCAACAAAAGCCCATGTTCAGAATCACTGTAAAATTTGGCCAAATCAAAAATATGTAACAGTAAAAGACTTATCACTATAATGTTTTCTTTAATACATAGCCTACAGCTGGACTAACTCAAGGAGAAATGGAAGTATTACCTGAATAGGATATGTTAGATGTCATGGTCTACGATATACACTTTACATACCTTTGTAAGTCTCCCTGTCCTCCAGAAGACAGAACCAAAGTGCTAAAACTATCTTATTCAACCTTTCACAGCTAATATATATATATTCTTCTGGACTCAAGATCCCTACTAAATTAAGAGGACTTTCTTATAGTCCAAAAAGAAACATTAGGACACCAGTAAAGTAGACATACATGCTTAATGCTGAATGTATTGTTACATTTCTAAATACAAGAATACTAAGCAAGATACGTTTAGAATAAAGTTTTAGACCTGTATGAAATAAAGGTTGCTTGCTGTTGCTAGCTTTGCATTCACCGTGATTATTTGTCCTTCAGTTTATAGTAGACAAGTAGAAAGAAAAAAAACTGCCAAAAGGAAAGAAAAGAGTTTATAGATAGTTCTTAGGACCAATATTGTGCTTACTTTCATATTAGATGTGTGTAGTACTGCAAAATCTATCAGTCTATGAAATCAGTTGTTAGAGGGCCATTGGAGGACACATATGAAAATGAAGGGTCAGAGAAATGATTTACCTGAGAGTTTACCTTTAGATTAGAAGCATTGTTGAGGGTAGATTCTGTCAAAGCATCTATACACATTAACCATTAAAAAAGAAGACTTAGAAAAATACTTACTTAAAGGCTATAGCAAAAGCCTGAAACAAATACAACTTAGATAACAAATGGAAGTGTTTAACTTCCATTCACCTAGTAACAAAAAGAAATTTGAGTGCTTAAGTTTTGCAAAATGCATTTTATATAATATTATATAATATTCACATTTAAGGAAGAGGAACTAAGCCAGTCTGTGCTTCTTAATTTTTATGACTCTCATACAAACACTTTAAATAGAGCTCTAAAACACTATCAGTACGTTTCTTGTTCATAATGCTCCTTTTATTGTTGCCTATTTTACAAAACATAGTTCACTGAAATGTTTATATATTTGAGAACACTTGATGTTTTTCTCTCTAACTTCAAGTTCCACAATTTAATATAAATATAAGGAGGTACTATGTGAAAAAAGCTACTTTAAAAATACATTAAGAAGCTACTAGGTGAACATTTTTATTCTCACCAACTTGTTACATGTCTAGTCTCTATCTTCTACATTGATGTTTGCCACACTTGTACTGACATTATTTACCTACAAAATGTTAAAGAGATGGTGTTAACAATATTTTAAGGAAGGGGAGTTAGGATAGCAAGTCTTATATAATATATAGGCACTATTCTACTGGAAATGTTTTTCCCATCTATTTTAATCAAATTTTTCATAGGTAAACATGCATCTAGGTATTCAGAAAGGAATAGAAAGTATATTTTGGCTAAGAAGAAGATAACCTATTTATTGTTTAAATATAAATTGCATAATTTCCTAATGCTTTTCATTTATTGGTATTATTTAGCATCACTATAAATAAATAGTGGTTTAAAAATAGCAATGTACCTTCAGTGATGAGATGGAAGATGATATTTTGAAAAACAAGTATCTCATCTCTACAAGTCTGGAATTCCTAAAGTCCATGCTAGAACCATAGGAAGTTTCACAATATGAATTTAATATAGAGAAAAAATAAAATTTATCAAACAGATCATGACCTTGGGAAGAAAAGTAAATGAAAAATGAAGTTGTTTTGAATCTCCCATCAATTGTTTGTCCCAGTGATTCCTACTGAAATCAGATAAGTTGCACAGCTCTTTGAGCATACCTCATTGACAACAGCTTCTGAGTAATGTTGAGCACAGAAAGAATATTTACTTTCTTTATTCACTTATTTCTACTTGGAAAATAGTCGTTGAGTATTCAATGTGTAAAAGATTATAAACAATAAAGACATTTTAAAGGAGAAATAGGACTAGATTTTTAATGGCAGGTATGTTTTAAATAATACTTTCTAACTGGTGGAACTACTATTCTAAACACAATAACTAGATGCACATTCTAATAGCCATTAGTCAGATAAAAATAAATTACTATCAGAAGTCTCAACACGTATTGATTACCCATAAAAATGGTCATGACTTTAGTTTTAACTGAAAGGGCGATTTTGCTTTGTATTTTGTTATCTTATGTTTTTCTCAGAATTATGAAATATTTTTGCATCTTTTGAAACTATATGAATGGAATCATCTAGGGTTCATCATTTTTCCCTGGTCACTTTCACCATATATATATATATATATATATATATATATATATATATATTGTTGCTACTTGATATCTCCCAGCAGAGAGCTGGTCTGCAAGGACCCCTCCCTCGTAAACTCACAGCCCACAGGTAGGACCTCACTTTCTCTCCACTGAAGATCCAAAGAGAGACCAACCAGGAATGCACAGGGCTCTGAAGCTACAGGGCAGCCTGGGACAGGCCCTTTCCTGTCTCCACTGCACCCAGGGCTGGGGCTATGCCACAGTCCTTAGACACAAAACCTACCCACAGAGAGCTAGTCTGCCAGGAGCACTCTCCCTCCTAAGCCCACAGCCCACAGGTAGGACCTCCCTTTCTCTCTCTTCACGGTTCAAGGAGAGCCATAGGGCTACTTTAGGACAGGACCTTTCTAGTCTCCATCTGTGCCTGGAGCTGTGGCTGTCCCACAGCTCTAGGAACCCAAACCTGCCCTGAGAGAGCAGGTCCTCCAGGAGTCTTCTTACTCCTAAGATCACAGGCTCAGAGACCCACAGGAGGGACAAGCTCCAATAAGAGACAGGAAGACCAAATAACATCAGAGATAACTAGATGGCAAAAGGCAAGCACAAGAACCTAATCAACAGAAACTAAGACTACTTGGCATCATCAGAACCCAGTTCTTCCACCACAGCAAATATTAGATATCCTAACACAGCAGAAAAGCAAGATTTGGATTTAAAATCACATCTCATAATGATGATAGAAGATTTTAAGAAGGACATAAATAACTCCCTCAAAGAAATACAGGAGAACACAGATAAACAAGTAGAAGCCCTTAAAAAGGAAACAGCAAAATCCATTACAGAATTACAGGAAAACACAACCAAACAGGTGAAGTAAGTGAATAAAACCATCCAGGATATAAAAATGGAAATAGAAACAATAAAGAAATCAAAAAGGAAGACAACTGTGGAGATAGAAAACCTAGTGAAGAGATCAGGAGTCATAGACACAAGCATTACCAACAGAATACAAGAGATGAAAGAGGCAATCTATATCATAGAAAATATCGACAAAACCATCAAAGATAATGTAAAACACAAAAAGTTCCTAGCCTAAAACATCCAGGAAATCCAGGAAACAATGAGAAGATAGAACATAGGACAATATATATAGAAGAGAGTGAAGATTCCCAACTTAAAGGGCCAGCAAATATCTTCAACAAAATTATGAAAAAAACTTCCCTAACATAAAGAAAGATGCCCACGATCATACAAAAAGCCTACAGAACTCCAAGTAGATTGGACCAGAAAAGAAACACCTCCCGTCACATAATAGTCAAAACACCAAACGCACAAAATAAAGAAAGAATACTAAAAGCAGTAAGGGAAAAAGCTCAGGTAACATAAAGGCAGACCTATCAGAATTACACCAGATATCCCAAAAGATAGTATGAAAGCCATAAGATTCTGGACAGATGCCATACAGACACTAAGAGAACACAAATGCCAGCCCAGGCTACAGTATCCAGCAAACCTCTCAATTAACATAGATGGAGAAACCAAGATATCCCATGAGAAAACCAAATTTAAACAGTATCTTTACACAAGTCCAGCCCAACAAAAGGAGGAAAAATACACCTTAGAGAAAGCGAGAAAGTAAGCTTGTAACAAACCCAAAAGAAGAGAGCCACACAAACAAAATAAAAATAACAAGGAACAACAATCACAATTTCTTAATATCTCTTAACATCAATGAACTCAATTCCCCAATAAAGAGTCATAGACTAACCGAATGGATGCATTAAGAGGACCCAGCATTTTGTTATATACCGGAAACACACCTAAGTGACAAAAACAGATACTACCTAAGAATAAAAGGCTAGTAAATGATTTTCCAACCAAATGAACTGAAGAAAATAGCTGGAGTAGCCATTATAATATCAAATAACATTGACTTTCAAACAAGTGTTATCAAAAAAGATAAGGAAGAACACTTCATACTCATCAAAGCAAAAATCTATCAAGATGAACTCTACAAATGCAAGGGCACCCACAACAAAAAGAAAACTTTAGTAAAGTTCAAAGCATACATTGCACCACACAAAATAATGGTAGGAGAAATCAATACACAATGGACAGATTATAGAATCTGAAACCAAACTGAGACACAGTGAAACAACAGAAGTTATGAACTAAATTGATTTAACATATATTTATAGGACATTTCTTCCTAAAACAAAAGAAAATACCTCCTTCTCAGCACCTCATAGTACCTTCTCCAAAACTAACCATATAATTGGACACAAAACAGGCTCAATAGATACAAGAACATTGAAAAAAATCCCATGGATACTATAAGATCACCATGGACTTTAATAACAACAAAAACAACAGAGAGCCCACACAAACATGGAAGCTGAACAATGCTCTACTGCATGACAACTTGGTCAAGGAAGAAATAAAGAAATTAAAGACTTTTAATATTTAATGTATATGAAGGCACAACATACACAACTTAAGGTATCCAATGAAAGTAGTGCTAAGAAGAAATGTCAGAGCTCTGTGTGCGTGTCAAAAGAAATTGAAGAGAGCATATACTAGCAGCTTGACAGCACATCTGAAACCTCTAAAACAAAAAGAAGTAAATTCAGAAAAGAGGAGTAAATGGAAGGAAATAAGCAAACTCAGAGTTGAAATCAACCAAGTGGAAATAAAAAGAACTACACACACACAAAAAAAAATCAACAAAACCAGGAGCTGATTCTTCGAGAAAATAAACAAGATACATAAACCCTTAGCCAGACTAAGCAGAGGTCAGAGAGACAGTATCCAAATTAACAAAATGAGAAAGATCCTATAAGAAAGAACTTCAGACCAATTTCTGCCATGAATACCAATGCCAAAATACTCAGTACGGTTCTTTCAAACAGAATCCAAGATCATATCGAAATGATCATTCACCATGATCAAGGATGCTTCATCCTATGGATGCAAGGATTGTTCAATACAGAGAAATCCATCAATGTAATCCACTATGCAAATAAACTCAAGGAATAAATCAACATGATCATCACATTAGATGCTGAGAAATCATTTGAGAAAATTATTCACCCATCCATGTGAAAAGTCTTGGAATGATGAGGAATTAAAATATAGCAAACCAGTAGCCAACATAAAATTAAATGATGATGAACTTGAAGCAATCCCACTAAAATCAGGGACTAGATAAGACTGCCCACTCTCTCCTTACTTATTTAGTATAGTACCCAAAGTCCTAGTCAGAGCAATTAGACAACAAAAAGAGGTCAAAGGGATACAATTTGGAAAGTAAGAAGTCAAAATATCACTATTTGCAGATGATATGATAGCATATTTAAGGGACGACAAAAATTCCACCAGAGAACTACCAAGCCTGATAAACAACTTCAGCAAAGTGGCAGGATATAAAATTCACACAAACAAATAAGTAAGCTTCATCTAATCAAAGGATAAACAGGCTGAGAAAGAAATTAGGGAAAGGAAACCCTTCAAAATAGTCACAAATAATGTAAAATACTTTGTGTGACTCCAATGAAGCAAGTGAAAGATCTATATGAGAATAACTTCAAGTCTCTGAAAAAAGAAATCAAAGATCTCTGAAGATCTCCCATACTCATTGATTAACATGATTAATATTGTAAAAATGGCCATCTTGCCAAAAACAATCTACAGATTCAAGGCAATCCCCATCAAAATCCAACTCAATTCTTTATAGAAAGATTTATTTGCAAATTCATTTGGAATAACAAAAAACAGGATAGTGAAAAATATTCTGAACAGTAAAGGAACTTTGAGGGGAGACACCATCCCTGACCTTAAGCTGTACTTCAGAATAATCTTCATAAAAATTGTATCATATTGGTACAGAGACAGGCAGGTAGATCAAGGGAATAAAATTGAAGACCCAGAAATGAACTTACACACCTATGGTCACTTGATCTTTGACAAAGGAGCTAAAACCATCCAATGGAAAAAAGATAGCATTTTCAACAAATGGTGCTGGTTCAACTGGAGATCTGCATATAAAAGAATGCAAATCTTATCGCCCTATACAAAGTTCAAGTCCAAATGAATCAAAGACCTTCACCTAAAACCAGATACACTCAAACTAATAGAAGTGGGGAAGAGCTTCGAACACATAGGCACAGGGGAAATTTTCCTGAACAAAACACCAATAGTTTATGCTCTAAGATCAAGAATCGACAAATGGGACTGCATAAATTTGCAAAGCTTCTGTAAGGCAAAGGACACTGTCAGTAGGGCAAAAATGTCAACCAAGAGATGGGAAAAGTTTTTACCAATCCGACATCTGATAGAGGGGTAATATCTAATATATATTTAACTCAAGAAGTTAGACTCCAGAGAATCAAATATTACTGTTGAAAATAGGGTACAGAGCTAAACAAAGAATTCTCAACTGAGGAATACTGAATGGCTGAGAAGCACCTAAAGAAATGTCCAACATCCTTAGTCATCAGGGCACTGTAAATCAAAACAACCCTAAAATACGACCCCACACAAGTCAAAATGGCTAAGATAAAAAACTCTGGTGACACTCCATGCTTGTAAGGATGTGGAAAAAATGGAACACTCCTCCACTGGTGGGATTGCAAACTAGTACAATCACTGTTGAAATCAGTCTGATGGTTGCTCAGAAAACTAGACATAGTACTGCCTGAGGACTCATTTATACCACTCCCAGGCATATACCCAAAAGACGCTCCAAAGTATAACAAGGAAACATGTAACACTATGTTCATAGCAGTCTTATTTATAATGACCAGAAGCTAGACAGAACCCAGATGCCCTTTAACAGAGGAATGGATACAGAAAATGTGGTACATTTATACAATGGAGTACTACTCAGCTATCGAAAACCTTGACTTCATGAAATTTATAGGCAAATGGATAGAATTAGAAAATATTATTCTGAGTGAGGTAACCCAATCACAGAAAAACACACATGGTATGCACTTACTGATAAGTGGATATTAGCCAAAAAGCTCAAACTATCCAAGATACAATCCACAGACCACATGAAGCTCAAGAAGAAGGAAAGCTAAGTGCAGATGCTTCACTCCTTCTTAAAAGGGGGAACAAAAATATTCATAGGAAGGGATATGGATGGAATGTTTGGAGCAGAGACTGAAGGAACAGCCATTCAGAGCCTGCCCCACATGGGTACACAGATATATATATATCTGTCAGTTAATTTCATATATTTGGGGGTTGACACAAGGTTATTCAGTGTAGTCCTGGCTGTCCTGGAACTCACCCTGTAGACCAGGCTGGCCTGAAATTCAGAGATCCACCTGTTCCTGCTTCCCAAGTGCTGGGATTAAAGGCGTTTGCCATCACCAACTGGCATAAAGTTAATTTTCGAACTCCCAAAGGATATAAGCAAACTCTTTTCCTAAAGAACATTGCACATTAGCGACATCGTATGTAGATTGGTAATACCAGCTGATTTTAAAGGAAAACTTAAAGTCATTTCCTTTGCCTTGTAATGTTTCATGTGATGATGCATAAATTGCAATTTTAAGCCAAATATTTAAGAACTAGTCATTCTTCGTGTAACTTCAATGTATATATTAAATTACATAACAGAAAACTATTTTCTTCCATATGACCTTTTTTTTTTCATTTCCAGAATCTGTGATTACCCTATAGTAGAATAACTGAAGAAATTTGAAAGGAAAGGATCTACAATTCTTTAATAACAAGGTTTAAAATAAATCTGTATTAATCCAGAAACTTTGTTGCAATTAAACTGAAACATACATAAGTCACCAGTACAGAAAAGAAAGTCTATGAATACATAACACACACACACACACACACACACACACACACACAAACCAATTCTGATCAAACTGCACAAGAAGTTTTATGGTGAAATAAATGTTTTCTGTAACTGGTCCTAATTTACATAGAGATCATACAGAAATATAGAGCATGGATCTGTGTTTTGTAATATATGTGACAATGAATAGCACTTAAAACTGCAAATTAAATAGAGGAAAACAGGAGTCTCTGTGACATTAATATACAAACTTATTTTCAAAAAACACACAGGTACATATAAACACTTAGAAGAAAATAAATATAACATATACATTTATTTTTTAATTTTTGTATGTGTATTTATATAGAACATCAAATTTTAATAACCAAAATATAAATAATCAGACAAAAATGGATGAACAATATGATTATACTAGAGAAAAATATATAAACTATTAAGCTTACTGAAATATGTGATGCTATTAGTTATCAGAAAACTTCAATAACTACAATTTAACACCAAGCTATCCAGAAGTGAAACTAGACAAAACTCATTAAAATTGATAACTTAAAATCATAGACCATGAAATGTATTTTTATGATTCAGAAACAACTGAAAATTTATATTCTATTGGTGAAAATATAAAAATTTGCCATTCCTAGAGAGTTACTTATGTATCAACCACTCTTCTTCTACAAGAGATCTGATTCATATGGATATTTTTATTCAAATATCCATAGCTTTTCCATATTTAAAATATAGATAATTTGAAATAACACATTTTTTCCAAGAAATAATCAGCATCCATATGGTAGAAAATTACTTGATAATAAAGTGGGAGTGAAATTTTGATACAACCGCATGCCATTGTGTATTAATTTTAAAATTATTATGATTGTTACAGAATCTAAAACATTTGTTTTTGAAGTTAATTATAACACTATTTATATAAATTCCTATAATACTATTTATATAAATTCCATTAATACTATTTATACCAATTCCTACAGAATGCTACTTTTCAATGAAGTAAGACCACTAGCTGCCTGAACCTAGTGTCAAAAGAAGAAAAGTTCAGAAACATAGAATTAAAACTCTGACAAAATTTTAGAGGCATTGATGCTCATTTTTATCTTGATTATGATTATAATCTTTCAATTTATCGCTGTATTGATATATACCAAAGCAAAATCTTATCAAATTACATTATTTGAATATGTGCATTCTACTGATGCTAATTATATTTCATTCAAACTGTATGAAAATGTAACTACATAAACACTGGAAAATATTGGCAGCTACAAAAAGATAAAGTCATCTTACACAGCTGTTCAGAGTAAACAACAGCTCCCTGTTAAGATTTTCTTATTCAAAGATAACTTTTACTTTCATTTACTGCATCTTCCCATTCCAATTGGTATAATATAGTTTGGCAATATGGTTTAAAATGGGGGATAGATAGAGAGTTCATAACTCAAACAGAATAATAATAGTATCTTATGTGACACTATCTCGTTCTGTGGAACAAAAACTGTGGCACTAGTTGCAATGGGAGTTTGAGAATTTCTTAAGAGAATTGCATGTATGTACTCAAGGTTAAATTTTAATGACTGAAAATATCAGGATAAGCATGTAATATGAAATGGTCTCAGATAGGTTAGTCTGGAAATTGTGACAATAAATTATAAAAGAAGATTGGAAGCATTTTATTTATTTATAAAGAATATATATTAAAAATGACTCTTTGAGATTGACCATGTATTGGGGAGAAAGGATTTGACATGGAAAGTTTCATTGATCTGGATTCAATCCCACAGCAAATAGCATAGCTTTTATTCTTACTGTTTTATTAGCTTCACTCCTTGTCAAGTTTTCAACATGTTTTTAAGTTTACTCATTGATAGCCAAATACAGAGATTCCTGTACATAAATTCTAGAAATATTCTACAAAACATTGGATTTACCACTTTCAATTTAAACCTGTGAGTTACCTAGTTAAAAATAAGTAAATACACAAAATAAATATTGAAACGGTGGCGACAACTGATCATCTAAAACTGCCTGGTAATGACTTTAGGGATATTTTCTTCAACTGTGCCACTTACTGACTCTGATCTTTCACAAGTTCTTACATTTCTATATTTTTCTTCCTTGAACTATAAGTATGTCACTGTGATGATTTCATCTAATCCAGAGTTATTTTGAAAATAAAATGATCTATTAATTTGAAAGCATTGCCAATTAAATATATAGCTAAAAACTTCATTTCTCTTTTCATTTCATTTTAACTTATTCTTTATTCTTATTTGCCCTATACTAATTCCAATGTCACATATCTTATTCATTACTATATGCCACATAATGTCCTCTATTCTGTGCTAGGACTCTTGTATCATATCCATCTTGATCCACAACAGTGAACATTGTCTTGAATATTCTACTCCCATATATCAATGTTAGACATTGAAAACTACTTAAAAATTACAAATTCATAGCAAGATATTAAAGAAAGGAAACTATTTGATATATGAAATAACCTGGCTATGATTTATACTTTGGTCTTTATAAGTTGCAGCAACAGAAAGGATGTGTATCTTTCCAAGAATGGCAGGTACTTCTTTAAGAATAACTTTTTAGCAAATGCTTTTAAAATAATTTTAGTGGAAATTTTAGAGGAAAACTCATAGCTCTGAGTGTCCCCAAAAAGAAATGAGAGAAAGCATACACTAGCAAGTTGACAGCACACCTAAAAGCTCTAGAACAAGAAGAAGCAAATATACCCAAGAGAAGCACAAGGCAGGAAAGAATCAAATTAAGGGCTGAAGTTAACCAAGAAGAAGAAAAAGAATTATACAAAGTATCAACAAAACCGTGAGCTGGTTCTTTGAAAAAATCAACAATATAGATAAACCCTTAGCCAGACTAAGCAGAGGGCACAGAAAGAGTATACAAATTACCAAAATCAGAAATGAAAAGGGAGACATAACAACAGAATCTGAGGAAATTTAAAAAAATCATCAGATCCTACTACAAAAGTCTATATTTAACAAAACTGGAAAATCTGGATGAAATGGACAATATTCTAGTCAGATACCAGGTACCAAAGCTAAATCGGGATCAGACAAACCATCTAAACAATCCCAGAATTCCTAAAGAAATAGAAGCAGTTACTAAAATTCTCCCAACTGAAAAGAGCTCAGGACCAGATAGGTTTAGTGCAGAATTCAATGAGACCTTCATTGAACACCTCATACCAATACTGTCCAAATTATTCTACAAAATAGAAATAGAAGGAGGACTACCCAATTCCCTATATAAAGTCACAATTATGCTTATACCCAAACCACACAAAGACCCAACAAAGAAAGAGAACTTCAGACCAATTTCCCTTATGAATATCAATGCAAAAATACTCAATAAAATCCTCCCAAACTGAATTCCAGAACACATCAAAATGATCATCCAGCAATTTTAAAAATTGACAATAGACATGCACATTATACATTTAAAGACATAAATATTCTTCATCTAAAACAAAGAATATAACTACTTCCATGAGTAAGTCAGCATGCCTCTTTATCCTAAAACTGCTTAAGTAGAAAATGTAATAACTGTTCCAAGATTATCTCACTCCACAACCTATGCATTCTCTGTGATCCACAGAAAGAAAGGTGGTCTCTTAAGTTCCAGCCTCATTGCAACGTGAATAATAAGCATGTTGTAGCAATTTGATTAGTTACATATACATGAAATGCCTGTAACAAAATATCTGATATGATTTTAGGAGGAATGTCATTGAGGTAAAAGACATTCACACATTCTGTCCTAATTTATTTTTTTAATCTAATTCTTTCCATACTTAAATATACAAATATGTAGGGTAAAAGGAAAAATATCCCATTGTGATTTATAATTTGTATATTAAGGCTAGTAGAACAGTAATTCATGTGCTGTGTATGGCTTTAGCATGGTTTGGGGCTCCCATGAGAATTCCTAGAAAGTGTAATAATGAGTTAAATATGAGGAATACAATGTAGGTATGAGAAGAAATATAGGCAGAGTAATGAGGGCATCTCTGGACAAGGGGAAATAATCTATGGTTTCAGGACAGTGAAATTATATCACTGTATTAACTTGATATATCAACTTGTTACTAGTAGTGTTGAATAACACAGAGGTAAAAATAAGAGACCTTGAGCTGAAACCTGAAGGGAGCAGTTCTGATGTTAAGGTCCTGTTTCAATTGGTTCCTGATCTGTAAATAAAGAAAACCAGGGGCCAATTTAATTGTTGGGGGAAGGTGCAGGTGGGACTTCCAGGTTCCAAAAAGAAACGGCAGATGCTAGGAAGGAGAGAAGTTTTGTTCTTTGTTTGTTTCTTTCTTTGTTTGTTTGTTTTGCCATGCTTTGGAGGGAGAGTAAAACAGCAACCATATGAAGTCTCAGGAGGAGCTGGGGCCGTGGCCACTATTACATGCTAGTCAGGTACATTTGACAGGTTTTAGGTGGGACTAGCCCCTAAAGTTTAGGTCCAGTGGGAAGAGTGGAGTTAAAAAAAAAATATATTATTAAGGGTATGCTTCTCTAGGTGAGAGATAACAGCACCCAGAAATTGTGCCTTAAGGCAAGCTGAAAAAGAGTAAACTGTGTGTGTCTTTTGTTGAATATACAAGGAAAGCCAGGTGGGGCTGGTAGCACGACCGATTCAGGAACAAAGGCCACACAACAGGAACTGACTATGAACTTTATGCATTATTACGTCTTGAGTCACATTCCATATTGCATTATCATCTTCCTTCTTATATTTCTAGTTAATACAGCCTTTCTTGGCAACGTTGGGAAAAATGTAAAATGTGAAAATTCCACTATTTGAAGAGGAGGCATTGAACAGTTGTGATCTGGAACATAAGGTAACTATTAATAGAATTGTCACCAAGGCAGAAAGTTTCATGGCAAGTCTGTTATTCATATTTCAAAGATCAAAATATGATCTTTACCTAATGGGGCAGTTCCTTCAGTTATAATGAATGTTGCTATTAATGAGTCCATCATGAATTGGAAATGTAATGTGTTGAAAATGCTAAGGTAACAAATATCAGTATAGTCTATTTTAACCAGAAATATATTCAGATCATCTATATTAAACTGTAATTATGCAAGGTTATTTTATGCAATACTTATAGTAAAAATGTTGCTTATCTCATGTAATTTATAGAATAACTATTTCAAGAAAAATACTGGCAACACACCACACAATATCAAATATTTATGCCTGAGATTTTTTTTGGCTGTCTGGGGCATTTGGCTTGATCCTGCTACTCAGCATATTGAGGAAATCATACCTCATATTATTAACTTAGGAATAGATAAAAATTCAAATGTAATTTCAACTTAATGCATTTTAATATTACACCATCAAAAAGCTTTTAATTTGAATTCTTATACATGACAATATCTCTATTAATATTAGGCTCATGTCTGAGGCCCATCATAATATTCTATGAGAAAACAAAACTATTAGTGTATTATCATGTTTGTTATTGTATAAACTAGTTAAAATTTCCAACGGACACCAATATGGAAACTATTTCTTTTGTCACTCTAAGTTGTTAGCATAGTCTTTATAAAACTTCTGTGGTGATGTGCTATGTGCAATAGAAACTGGGACACCACTATATTCCAAAAGAGAAAGTTCTTTCTGAATTATCTTAAGTAATATATTATTAAAAATAAAATATTGTATTAATAGATATAAGTCTGAATATTCACTCCAATGTTTTCCTAGGGACATTTTAATTTTTTGCCTCTTATTATATCCTTAGTTAAGAACTTCCCACTTATAAAAGCAAAACCCAATATTTCTAAATTTGCTGCATAATAAAAATAACTCAAACATAAAGTAAAAGCTAATTCTTGCAAAAGAAACATTGGCAGGTCATGTGTAAATTGGTAAAGGCTAAGTGGACGCTGGCTTTCAGAGAGTTTAAAATATCCATTATGAAATTTGAAAATGTTCTTTATAAAATCAATTTCATGAGATTTTAGAATTACCATATGTATCATTGTAATATTTTATTTGAATTGAGAATAAATTGAAATAATTGTCAGCAAAAAGGAGAACATAGAAAAAGTTTGATTTTTATAAGGCCTGTAATGGTGCAATAACTATTCTAGGTGACTGATTCCACAAGTGTTGACACTTAATAAGTTATGTTTATATAAACTGAAAAATATAGATGCTGTTTTGTTATATGAGAAGCAATTATTTTATTTGCAATGATTTCTGTCTAGTCTCCTGAGGTTGGAAGTAAGTAGTTATGGCTGAAGAAGCTTGAGAACTTCAGAGAAATTGTTTTATTTCAATTTGGACACATGTTTATTGAAATGTCAAAGAAAACTCCTTTTTCTATGTACAGAATCATAATTTTGTTACAATTTCTATATCCACGATCCACTCATTAGCTCAGAAAAAATTATAACACAGCCTGGAAAGCAACACCATAATTATTTTGGTTTCCTCGATTCCTTGCAAACATTGAAGTAAACTATGCTAACATATTACTAGAGTGTCAATTAAGTATAATATATCTTTTCTTGCCAGATTTGTGAACATTCCAATGATTTAAGAAATGAAGTACTCATAATTTTACATTACAAGTGTAATGAACATATATTTTCATTGATCCTAATTATCTTAGCTAAACTAAATAAAAGGATTTTATTTCATAACTTTTAGTTCTTGACACCCTTTTAAATTCATTGTACAAAGTACATGAAGAACTGTATGCTGGAAATGTATATTTAAGTCAATGATATGGTGCTTTCTGAGCATGTCTGAATCACTGTGCAAAACCCAAGCATAAGGAAAGAAGGAAGGAAGGAAGGAAGGAAGGAAGGAAGGAAGGAAGGAAGGAAGGAAGGAAGCGAAGAAGGGTGGAGGTAAAGGTAGAAGAAAGATGGAGAAAAATGAAATGTATAAGAAACAATTGAGGCCTATGATGTTACTCCAGTGAGTAGTTAGCTCGGTCTCTAATAGCAGGTGTGGTTTCTCTCTTGTTAATGGGTTTTAAGTGCAATTCAAAAATTGTTGGTTACTCACAAGTTTTGTGTGTAACCTTAGGTGGTTTTTTTGTGTTGTGCTGGTCCTTGATGTGGTTCCCGGGTGTCATAAGTGGGCAGAAATGTTGGTTGCCTACGCCTTTTGAAAGTTTGCATGGCCCTTCCAGTACCATCAAAGACAATCCACAGGGAGGAAGTATGCAGGTCAGTTGTTACAACCACAACTTTGCTATAACATCACAAACCCTAAACAAACAGCCATCTAAATATTTATCTTTTTATCCACAAATAAGTATAGGCTTCAAGGAAATTGTTCTTGTAGTAGAAAGAGACCATTCCAGAAAAACCACAGCAAATAAAAATATAGACATATATAGAGCCCAGTCTGCCACATCCACAAAACACTCCTGATTCTGAGGCATGGAAAACAGTGCAGAAGAAGGGTCAGAAAGATTCTAAGAGCTAGAAGATCGGGGAGTTTGCTATGAAATCTTGCCTCCTAGTAATGTCAGAGGTACACCCATCAAGTCTCAGCAACATGACTGCCCAAACATGAACTGAACAAGGACAATAATAATGACATTCCAACGTGGATGAGGAAAAGTCCATGAAGCCTCGGTTTGACACACACACACACAAAAACTCAAGCTAGTAAGGAATATGGAGATCTAGAGCAGTAATCTTCTCTAAGGAAGAACACAAGAAGTGGTTCTTCAATATCAAATGGTCAGCCCTGAGAACACAAATTCAAGTAATAATGTACAGACTGAATATGCTATATCGAGGAAAATATATAAAAACACAATGAAAAAATGAGGCCATTTTCTTGCAAGAGAATACGGATAGATATATGATGTGATTAAAGTGGGGAAAGAAAAAATTGTGTAATTATATTATAATATCAAAACCATAAAAGTAAGACAAAAACGTGGAATGAACAGTCACATAAACACATGTGGGTTGGTAACAGACAAAGGGAGTTTATGTGTTTGTATGTGTGTGTGTGTGGGGGGGGGATTCAAAGTAAAAGCTCACCAAGATCTGATTTTGACCTTTGTAAGGATTTCTAAGACTTAGTAAAAGAGACCAATGAATTTTTTTTATTATTATTATTAACTTGAGTATTTCTTATTTACATTTCAAATGTTATTCGCTTTCCCGGTTTCCGGGCAAAAATCCCCCTTCCCCCTCCCCTTCCTTATGGGTGTTCCCCTCCCAACCCTTCCCCCCATTGCCGCCCTCCCCCCAAAAATCACATTCACTGGGGGTTCAGTCTTAGCAGGACCAAGGGCTTCCCCTTCCACTGGTGATCTTACTAGGATATTCATTGCTACCTATGAGGTCAGAGTCCAGGATCAGTCCATGTATAGTCTTTAGGTAGTGGCTTAGTCCCTGGAAGCTCTAGTTGCTTGGCATTGTTGTACATATGGGGTCTCGAGCCCCTTCAAGCTCTTCCAGTTCTTTCTCTGATTCCTTCAACGGGGGTCCTATTCTCAGTTCAGTGGTTTGCTGCTGGCATTCGCCTCCAGATTTGCTGTATTCTGGCTGTGTCTCTCAGGAGAGATCTACATCCGCTCCTGTCTGTCTGCACTTTTTGCTTCATCCATCTTGTCTAATTGGGTGGCTGTATATGTATGGGCCACATGTGGGGCAGGCTCTGAATGGGTGTCCTTCTGCCCTGTTTTAATCTTTTGCCTCTATTCCCTGCCAAGGGTATTCTTGTTCCCCCTTTTAAAGAAGGAGTGAAGCATTCACATTTTGATCATCCATCTTGAGTTTCATGTGTTCTATGCATCTAGGGTAATTCAAGCATTTGGGCTAATAGCCACTTATCAATGAGTGCATACCATGTGTGTTTTTCTGTGATTGGGTTACCTCAATCAGGATGATATTTTCCAGTTCCAACCATTTGTCTATGAATTTCACAAAGTCATTGTTTTTGATAGCTGAGTAATATTCCATTGTGTAGATGTACCACATTTTCTGTATCCATTCCTCTGTTGAAGGGCATCTGTTCTTTCCAGCTTGGCTATTATAAATAAGGCTACGGCGAACATAGTGGAGCACGTGTCTTTTTTTATGTTGGGGCATCTTTGTGGGATATGCCCAAGAGAGGTATAGCTGATCCTCAAGTAGTTCAATGTCCAATTTTCTGAGGAACCTCCAGACTGATTTCCAGAATGGTTGTACCAGTCTGCAATCCCACCAACAATGGAGGAGTGTTCTCTTTCTCCACATCCTCCCAGCATTTGTTGTCACCTGAGTTTTTGATTTAGCCATTCTCACAGGTGTGAGGTGAAATCTGGGTTGTTTTGATTTGCATTTCCCCATGACTAAAGATGTTGAACATTTTTTTAGGTGTTTCTCAGCCATTCAGCATTCCTCAGCTGTGAATTCTTTTGTTTAGTTCTGAACCCATTTTTTAATAGGGTTATTTTGTCTCTCCTGCGGTCTAACTTCTGAGTTCTTTGTATATTTTGATATAAGCCTCTATTCGTTGTAGGATTGGTAAAGATCTTTTCCCAATCTGTTGGTTGCCGCTTTGTCCCAACCACAGTGTCCTTTTGCCTTACAGAAGCTTTGGCAGTTTTATGAGATCCCATTTGTCGATTCTTGATCTTAGAGCATAAGCCATTGGTGTTTTGTTCAGGAAATTTTTTCCAGTGCCCATGTGTTCCAGATGCTGCCCTAGTTTTTCTTCTATTAGTTTGAGTGTATCTGGTTTGATGTGGAGGTCCTTGATCCACTTGGAGTTAAGCTTTGTACAGTGTGATAACTATGGATCGATCTGCATTCTTCTACATGTTGACCTCCAGTTGAACCAGCACCATTTGCTGAAAATGCTATCTTTTTCCATTGAATGGCTTTTGGCCTTTGTGAAAAAAATCAAGTGACCATAGGTGTGTGGGTTCATTTCTGGTCTTTCAATTCTGTTCCACTGCTCTATCTGTCTGTCTCTTGTACCAATACCATGCAGTTTTTTATCACTATTGCTCTGTATTACTGCTTGAGTTCAGGGATAGTGATTCCCCTGAAGTCCTTTTTTTTATTGTTGAGAATAGTTTTAGTTATCCTGGGTTTTTTGTTATTCCAGATGAATTTGCAAATTGTTCTGTCTAACTCGAGACCGAGGAAGTTTAAAGGACACTGAGTACCTTAATAGTGATACAGTTGATGACAAAGTTTCTTATAATCAATGTTGGTCTCTGTAAACATTTTCAGAAACTGATTATTGTCTTTTACTTATGACCAATCTGCCTTTCTACATGAAAGTAACCTGAATTTAAAAGTACTGTTTTTAATTAAAACTATTCCTACAACCCAGCATCACAAAATGTGATGAAGAGAATTATAAACAAAGCCAACATAATAATGGTAACAAATAAACATGTTTACTTGATTCAAACTTTATTTTTATTATTGTTTTTGTTATACTGTGAAAGTCTCACTCCTTCACTCATGCTGGCCTTGACCACTGATCTTCCTGCCTAATCGTCTTTAGCACTGGGATTCCTGGCATGTACCACGAACCTGACATTATTTTGAACTTGAGAACTTCTTCCAAACTGTGACCATGCTTTTGTTTCTGTAGATACTGTTCTACTAATTTCTGTCATTGCCCTAAAATATTTGGACAAAATACTGTAAGGGTCCTTGATCCGCTGAAGAATGATACCCCAGACTCACATAGTATGCAAAAGAAAAAAATTATTCTGTAGATAGTTACCAGAATACAGGGATCTCCATCCATCAAAATGGAGATGTTGAGTGGTCTTATAAACTCTCTTTTTAAAGCCTATTAGAATTCCAGGGAAGAGCAGGTAATCTTGACTTAGATTGGTTGGCTCTGTTTCCAGGGGTATGGGTGTCTTCAGGATTGGCTAGGGCTTTGGGAAGTTTTAGTGAATTTCCAGAACCATTGCTGATTAACAATCCTTGGCTCATGCTAGGTGGGAGGGAAGCTTCTAGCAAATCTTGATTGGCTGCCTGTGAGGGGTGATCTTTTTCTGGAATTGACCAGTTTTGGTCTTCTCTAGTTCTGGGAAACAGAAACTCAGGCCTAGTCTCCTGAATTGCCAGTTTGCAGCCTGTCATGTAATCAGCCTGGCTCTGGCTAACACAATACAACGCACAGGAGAAAGGGCATTCAGCTGAGAATATAGTTCATTATAGAAGGAAACTCACAGCAAGAAGAACTTGAAGCATCTGCTTATATCCACAGCCAAGGACAAAAATGAATGCAATCTTGCTGACTTGTTTGCTTATACTCAGCCTGATTTCTCTACTAGCATGCAGTTCCTTACCCTCTCCCTCAAGAATGGTTCTGCCCATACTGGACTGAATTCTCCCAAATGAATTAACTTACTTAAGACAATCCCTACATATAGGTCTCCATGTCACCATGTAGACAACTTCTCACTGAAACTCTCTTCCCAAGTGATTCAATATTATATCAAATTGGCCAAGCATAGCATCACACAGATAATTATTCATGTGATGCTTGTCATAGTAGATTTATTTACTGCAATGTGGTTTAAAGTCACTCATCACTATAAATCACTTCAAAGACATTAGAAATTATAATAACTAAACTAATTTTAATGTATAATTACTGTTATAAATTATCTCATATATAATCTATATAGATTATCTTAATGCAATATTTGTGCATTTTTAAGGTATATAAAACCCAGATTTTTGGGTATACTAAGTACAGCAGTATCTCTACAGCTTTAGAGTGATTACTTAGTGATTACTGAAACTCGGCAGTCATGTCGTGGTGGGCAGGAGTGAATGAAGAGTGAGTGGATATGACCAATATACAGAGTTAAACCCATGAAATTTAATATTTATGGTTAATGACTTAATGGAAATAGACATGAGAGTAATAGTAAATTCCCTCTTGACTTTATTGATTTTTATGACTGTTACCTTTTTTATAATATGAAACATGTATAGAACAGTCTCTTGAAAAGCTTAGTTTACAGGAGACATGGGACATCTTAGTTTCTTTTCCTTCCAGATGCTCAGGCTTTTAATGTAGAGTTCCTTTAACCACTTTGAAATTTCTACTGTAAACTGGCCATAATTTATTAATATTATCTTCCATCAATAGACTTCAATATAAAAACCAATGGGAACAAATTCCCGTTTTACTTGGAAACTTGTCCCTATAGAAAAAGAACTGTTTTGGATGTAATTTTTTAATAGCCAGAAAAAAAACACTACTATCAGGAGGCATGAAAGAGAAAGAGACTAGCAGTTACAGGGTCCCATCTATTGCATCAATGTCACTTTCTCAAACACCTGAAGATCTCCCACTGGGTTGCAAATCCTTTTGTTCCTAAAGCTTTGCAGTCATGTGATGCTGGGCCCAAGTACATGTCTTTTAGGGGATATTTTATATCTAAATAAGAATTTCATTAATAAGCTGTTATGTAGCTGGAAATGCATTGACCACCTGTCCAGTAAAAAAACTGGTTAAAGAGGTTGCATCATTTTCTAGCTCTCTTGTCTTCATTCGGTTACTATGGTAACCCAAACTATTCATTCTCATCTATCTGCACTAATCGCAGAATCTGTTAATGTTAGTTTACTTGGAACAGGCGAATTTACAAATTAGTTACAGGTATACATGTTAAAGGGGGGGCGGTTCTGGTCAAAATTAATTTACCTTGTTGGACCTAATTTAATCAGAATTTTCTCAAAGTTAGCACAAGAAAGATTAAACGGACGGAGAAATCAAATTAATCTTAATCTTGGGAAGGATTAATCCTGTCACTGACTGTACAGTGAAAAAGCATTATAGCGGGACAAATTTTCAAGATCCAACCTCAAGTGTGTTGTCAGGAAGGGTTCAGGGTGGAACTCATTGCTAAAGTGCTTACCGGGCATGAACAAGGTCCTTAGATACATGCCCAGCACTGCAATAACGGTGGCCTGGACCTACGGTTATGTGGCATGAGCACCTGTTGACAGAAAAAAAAATGACCCTGAAAGAGGACTTTGCATTGAGCAACTTTAGCTAAGGAAGACTAGCTTATATTTCCTTTGATGAGAGCAATCTTAAATATCTCAGCTTTTTAATCTGCTGAACTGTGAGTAAAGAAGAAACTTGTATTGCCTTAAGCTCTGTAGATGTAGTTATTTGGTGCCAGCTATAGGAAATTAACACAATTATTTTCCTTTCTTAAATATCAAATTTGATGAGGTTTTCAAACTTATTTTTGTAGGCATAAGTAAAAATGGCTAGAGTTGTTTGTAAGTTTAATATGACATCATGGACTTTGGAAGACAAATTATATCATTTTGATTATTGTCTGATTATCTCTTGGACAGGGTACTCAGTGTTCTCATTGAAATCTGTAAGATATAGATCGTATATGTTTTTAAAACATTATACTTTTTGCCTTCCATTTGTTCTATCAATTGATTTGCTAAGAATTGAGCTAAGTAGAGATGGAACCTCAAAGAAAATTGTACTGGAAGGAAATTGGTTGTATTTTTTCTTCCTGTGTATTGGTACAGAAAAATAAACTTTAGAGAAGAACCACAGTAATCAAGCATAAAGATTGATTTCAGTTACTATATCAGAAAAATAGGTAAAACAAAAGCAAAAAAAATTCTTTTGGGTCTGTGAGTGTCTTTGGTTAATTTTGGGGGGGTTCCTATTTGTATAAAATTATCTTTCCTAAGTATAAGTACAAATTCTAATGAATTTTCACTTTTTCTATTCCTTCTTGTGGTATTATTATGCACTACTTTTGCCTTTTTATTGAAATTTCTTTATTACCTGTCTCTAGCTGCCTCATAGATCACGAGCTTAATTCCCTACTTGAAATAATCAGGAGCTTCATTTTAGAGTTGTGATTATCTAAATCACCTCTGATGGTCATTACAGATGCTTGAGTCTACACACATAAGCATGTCTATTTGGTTTTCATTCAATTAAATTATTTCATTCTCATTTTGCTGAGTTTCTGTCAGTTGCATAAAACATTCTTATATGTTGTGGTTTATTTCGTGAGGGAAGAATATTGCTTATTTTCTTGTGAATGAATTTATGACAAACTTAATTTTGTTATTTTTGTAATTGGCCTGGCTGCTTTCAGCAACATCTGCTTTCGAAACTGCAATCCACAGAAGAGCATCTTTCCATGATGAAACTTGGCTAGGGTGCATTACATCGGGGAGATTGATTAATTTCTAGTGCTTTCATAAAATACCTTTGTGTAATCTGAGCTACTTGTATATACGGAGAGAGGTTTGAATGACTTGGACAAGTATTGAAACCAATATTAGTTGTTCCTTTGATTTTAAAGTACTTTTCCTCTCTGTGTTTGTTTTTTCTTCTAGAAGAAAGAGGGGGAAATGTCCCATACATTCCTATATTTTAAAACTATAATGGATTTTCCTTGTCAGGGTAAATGTTTTTAATCTAATCTCTTCCCTGAAAGTGCGGAGAAAATTTGACTTATACAATATTGAGTAACTTTTTCTTTGTCTCTCAGTATCACAGTGATACCACAAATATTAGAGATTTCTAGAGGAACAAAATGAGACCCACGATGATATTTTGTTCATGCCTATCATTATAAAACAAGCTGCAAAATCCTAAAATTTCAAGTATCATGGAAAACTTCCCAGAAGAAACAGGCTTCTTCCTTGTGGATTTATAAAGCACTCATACACAATTGAAGACCATTAGGCAAAAGACCAAATAAAATTTTATACACAGAATAGCACTAACTGATACTACAAATTTAGGGAATTCAGTAATGCATTAAATAAAATAATTGAAAATACAAGCACCATAAGGTCTTTTATATGGGTCACCAAAAATGGAGACGGTGTCGAATTACTTTCCTTTGATTTTTGTGTTGTAGATGAATAAGAATGAATAGAAGTGATATTGAATAAGCCCATTACTCTTCTACATATTATTAAAATACAGAAACAAAACACTCGGTTTGCAAAATAGGGAAGGCACAATTTGTTGAACAATGTCTTATCCTTAACACTACCAAATACATGTGTGAGATAATAAATAATGTTGCGTGAACTAGCACCACTGTAAAGAATTTTTTAATTTCACAAAAAAATCAGTCCCTAACAGATCAAAGACCTTCACAACCTAATATTCAATTTTCCCTATACCTCTATTGCTTACCCTACATTATAATTACATGTAATTATTATCTTTTGTTTGTTGTTGTTTCTCTTAGATTGATATAGCCATTTTTGGTAAAAACCTATATCTATTCAAAATTCCCTGCTCTCTGAGTTATCCAGGTGTTATTTCTTTTTAATTTTTTGTTATTCATTTTATTTTTCATGTCCCAGACAGACATAGAGGCTTAGCTTTGTCTATGGTGCCAAGTTCTCAGAACAATGTTTAGCGCATAGTCGATGCCTAATAGTATACTACTTGCTTTTATAATTAAGTAACAACCAAATGTCTGAAAAAGCAACCTATTTTTAGTTGAGGGGGGACCCTTCTATCACGTGATGCTTTTAGGATTTCATTTGTAGAATTAAGTGCCCAATCGGTTTTCATTTTGTTTTGTAAAGAGAATCCCATCATGCATTTCAGACTGATTTCAAACTCCTCAGTAAGAAAAGAAGAGGAAGAATGGGAAAAAGGAGTAGAAAAAGAGGAGGGGAAGAGGAGGGAGTAGTGGAAAGAGAGACAGAGAGACACAGACAGGGACAGAGGGAGACAGAGAGAGAGGACAGAGAAGAGGCAGACAGAGACATACAGAGATATGCTGGTTCAAAACAGGAGTAACTAGAATTAATGCCATACCATTAAATCCAGCTCACAATTGCTTTTAAATAGAATAATGAAAGCATTTTGAGTTTCTAGTCCTTGGCAACTATTTATATGCCTTTTTTCTATATATTACATTGTTGCTCTTTGTCTCTTCTATATGAACACAACTGCATGAGAGTGAAGTCCACACTTCTTGTTAATCACTGCATGCCTTCTACTAGAAGCATACCTTGCACAACCTGGCTTTTTAATAAACATTTCTGGTACCCATAAAAAAGTGGTAAATGAATGACTTCTATTTAAACTTGGCTACACTTTTGGACTTGTGTTTTTTAATTGATTAAATTTGTTCTTTGCATACATATATATATATATGTATTTATGTATTTATGTTGACCTTCAGTTTCTCTTTCCACTCTTACCCTTATCATCTACATTCCTCCTATAAATCCCCTCCACATTCATGACTTTTTAATCTTCTTTCAATATCCACTAATTTCATCCATGATCATCTCTCTAGCCACGTTTAGACCTATCCACCAGAGGCTGGTGGGGTTAACGTTGTACATATAGCTAAAGACAGTAATTGTCCCTCCACTATAATCCACTAGAAGTCAGTAGTTCCATAGAAAGGAGCATTTACACTCTGTTTGATAGATGAGACACAATAAATATTGAAAATTTGATGACAGGATGTCATCTCTTCCTTTAAGATGTCTTTAGTCAAAGGACAAAACATGTATGCAAATATTATCATTTATATTAGGCTGCAATGCATACAGTAAACTTTAAGAGAATGACCCCTTACCTGTAGATGGAGCGGTCTGGGCAAAGAGTAATACAACGTGTACCAATGAGCTCATTTTCAATAATCATGATGTAATTTATGTGGGATTAACCTAAATTTGTTACCAGGGTGTATTTCTTGCATTTCAAATCATGATTTTTATTATATCATCTCTCTTCTAGTTTCTTTTTGTGTTACTGTGAGTCAACAACAATATAGGGTAGAAAGTTTATTTCAGTCCACTATTCCAAGTTATATTCTATAATTGCAGCAAAGCCAAAGTGGGAATTAAAAGGGGAGTCATATTCAGAGAGAGAATAAATGCTTCCATGTATGCCAGTGTTCAACTGGCTCCTTGTCACTCAACCCAGTATCCAGACCATGAAATAGTGAATGGGAGGAACTGGGCTGGGAAAAGAAGGAGCAAGAGTGATGTATGAAGTTCTCATAAAAAATTAAACTGAAAAAAATCAATTTGAAACAAAAGAAAAAGCATAGAAGATTATTTTGGTAGGAATTATATCTTTTATTGTAAGCACTCATTAAGGCCTAGACCAAAATTGTGTCCACTCAGTTTACCCACTGAAGAAAATTCCTTACAGATAATCCCACAAAACAGCACAAGAGACAGTTTCTCACTGAGATTCCTGCTCAGGTCAGTCCAGATGGTGTCAAATTGACAATCAAAGCCAATGATCATTTTCCTTATGAAGAGTCCTGACGGGGCTTGAAGTCTGATGTGAAGGCAACAGAGATAGAAAGAAGAAATTCTGAATATTCATATATATAATGAGGCTTTTATATTTTTTCTTCAAGTAGTGGAAATGAGATTTAGAGCTTCACACATGCTGTGCACATATTCTATCACTGAACTTTGCTTGCCCTTCATGCATATTTTTAACTGACATGGAAATATTCATAGCTCCAAGGTATTCTCATTCTGATTCTTTAGATTGCTTTATAGTCCACATTAGTTTTCCAAGAGACTTGTTTTTTTATTCCCTATTTGCAGCAAGGCTCTTAATCCTCTCTTGTTTATTTTTATATAGTATTGATTTCTTTGCTAGATATAAGGTTTTCATCTTTGGGGAATATATTATAATCAAATATGATAATTGAATTTGGGAAAAATGTAGCTGAACTATTTAGAGAAAACTATATCCAATATAGATTCAATGTCAGCAGTAAAATACATTTCTAGAAAAAAGAATAAATATATGTCAGAGTATTGAACTGTATATAAATGCACACTCTTGGGAGAAAACTTTTCAGATGGTGTGCAGAAATTTGAAAGCCACAGGATTGGCTACATCATATTTCAAAATCTGAATTACATCTTATTTTGCAAACAATCATTAAGACGTAGGCCACACTTACTTTTTAAAATAATCTCATGTTTTAGTACATTCCACTGGCTATAACAAAATGCCTTAGATCAAATACATTATGAACAGTAGAAATCCAATGTTCATATTTCAGGAAACTAGAATATTTGAAAATTCAGTATTTGATAGTCTCACTGTCTGCTTCAAGAATAACACATTGCTGTTGCATCTTCTTATTTCAGAATAAGTTAACACTATGGTTCCACATCTTAGAATGAGTGAGGAATCTCACTTGAAAGGGAACTAATCCTTTTTGTGAGAGAGGATTCTTATGATTTAATCATTTCTCCAAAGCCTACATCCTTATACTATCACAATAAATGTTAAGTTCCAGTAGGTAAATGTTCAGGCAGCACAAATGCCATATTAGACTGTGAGAAAATGGATCATTTGATAATTACCTTAATGGATCCAAATAGTAGAAAATGTTCAGATCTAAAAACATTACACAAACAATTGTAGAGGATCACAATGGGAATACAATGAGAGCTTGAGATGCAGTTCTAGGGAATTTCAATATCACTGTGTGAAAATGTATGACAGGAAGCAAGGAATTGATTCAAAAATTAGATATAGTCATGATTTAGTATCTGAAAACAAACTTGGCAAGTGTAGGGCTAGAGTGTGACTACCAGGAAAAGAAGAGATATCTAGGGTAATATGAATAGAAGGAGGACTTTGTCTTGAAAATGGGGTATTTGGCTCATACCCCCTTTTCTACACTCCAATTGTGCTTCCTCCTCCTTTTCTCTCTCCTTCTCTTCTTTTTTGTTAAGCCATCATGTATAGTTTGTCCTAAAAAAAAAGTTACTCTTAAATATGCAGCGTCACTGGATGTCCTCTGCCAATTACATGACACACATTCAAAGATACCGTAATGTCTTTCCAGCAGCTGACAACTGCAACTCTTTGGCAAGGGTTGTGACTGCACCCGCCTACCCTCTGCATGCTTGAGTTTTGCTCAGCCTGAGCCTTCACAGTCTTAAACATAGTGTTTTTAAAGGCAATATCATAAGGATTATATAAACTATTCTGAAACAATTACCTTTGACCACAGTTATTTATAATGAGCTTTATATCATTCTGAGGTCAAAGAGAGAGTTGCTGGGAACACATTTTTATAGCAATGCAATTTGTATAAGGAGATTACAAATAAACACTCCTGATTGTCTTTAATTATACATATAGATATATTCTAGTTTAACTATGACTTTTAATTACATTTTTTTATTATTGGATATTTTTATTTACTTTTCAAATGTTATTCCCTTTCCTGGATACCAGGCCATATGCCCTCTATCCCATTCCCCTCCCCTTCTTCTATAAGGGTATTCTCCCTCCCCAACCACTCTTCCCTTCCCACCTCCCCACCCTGACATTTCCCTACATTGGGGGTTCAGCCTTGGCAGAACCAATGGCTTCTCTTCCCATTGGTGCCCAACAAGGCCATCCTCGACTACATATGCAGCTGGTCTGTCCATGTTTAATTGCAAATTTTTGTGCAATATATTTTGATCATGTTTTTTCTTCCTCCTGGATTCTCCCCAACTTACTAGCCATCAAACTTTCTTTTTCATTCTCTCTCTCTCTCTCTCTCTCTCTCTCTCTCTCTCTCTCTCTCCCAAGGAAAAACAATACAAAACAAAGATGCCAGAAACAAAATACTCCCCACAAAATGAAAATCAAAAGAAATAGGCCAAAGACCAATAAGTAAAATATTTGTAAAATGAAACCAAATGTCTACAAAAATTCCAATGGGTTATTTTCATTTGACCAGCCACTCCTGGGCCTGTGTCCTTCCCTGAAGTGTGGTTGAAAGATCCAGCAACACTCTATTGGAGTAAACTTATTTTTCTTTGCCATTAGGTATCAATAAAAGATAAATTTTTTTCTTTTTTTTTCTTTTTTTTTTTTTTGGAGCTAGGGACCGAACTAGGCAAGCGCTCTACCACTGAGCCAAATCCCCAACCCAAAAGATAAATTTTTGCTTAGCGGTAAAACCCATGTAAACTTTCCCCTCTTAGTCTTTGGACCCTTTCTAGCTTGAACTTGCACAGAATCTGTGCATGTTGCCCCAGTTTGTGAGTTCATGTGGGTGACATTCTTATTGTGTCAGGAAGACTCCATTTCCTTGATTACATCTGGCTCTTATAAACATTCTGCTGATTCTGCTCTCTTACTTTAGGAACCAATGGCAATCAGTCCCATTAGTATATATGTCTTTCCAATTTCAGGACAATTCTCTGGCTCTTGGGACCTCTATCTTTTGCTCAATAATATGCTGTAAGACCGTGATTCTCAACCTTTCCAGTGCTGTGACTCTAATACAGTTTCTCATGTTGTGGTGACCACCAACCATACAATTATCCTCAGTTCTTCTTTAAAATTGTAATTTTGTTACTGTTATGAACTATGATATAAATATTTTGGAGAAAGTTTTGCTAAAGGGGTCATGTTGCGCAGGTTGAGAACTGCTAGGACAAGAGGTCTCAATGTAGGTAACACATGTACTTACTTCACTATAACTGGCTTATGACAAAGAGTACTGCCCAGAATGTGTAAAATATTAAGAGTTGAGTATGGCAATGGTAAAGGGGAAAAGACACAGAGATCCTATGTTCTCCCCAAGTATGCTAACCTAATAGCACCTCAGTGTCTTCACCAAACCAGACACTATATGGACCTCATAGCTTTGGAGTTTTAGAGTTTCTAAGGAGATTCCATGACCTGAGTATAATAAATGAGTTCATTGGTCATTGGTGATTAGTTCTAATTCTAAGTCCTCTGCCCTCCCTAGAAGCTTGAAGGGAACAGATGAACTTTAACAATAGACAGTCCTATCACTCAAACCACGCGAAGGGTTGTAAGAACATGATTTCAGGGACATGAAATTATACCATATATATATGTATATGAATTTATACCATATATATATGAATATATATATATATATACATACATTAGTGTTTCTAACCTTAGTTTAGTAGTCGTATACTTCTCCTCTCCCTTAAAAAACAGAATTATTGAGACATACTCTTTAAAAATAAATCCTTGTGCTTCAATTGGACACATTACTAACACAGTGATATCCTAGATTTACTTTGAGCACACATTTTCTGGAAGTGAAGATTACTACAACCTGTATCAGTTGTTGGATTGGCACCCTGGGGCTGGTAAATGAATATGGTCATTTTGGAGTCCAAATGAGCTTCAGCTGTTATTCAGGCCCTATGAACACATTTTTCTTCATAATACTCTGCTCACAGGCTATGGCATGTGATATAATGGCAGAGCAGCTACGCATCCACAACTGTTTCAGTTGCTTAGCCAATCCCATCTGTTCTTAAGACCGGCCTCAGGGCTGACTCACAAAACCCACATCTCTGTGACATCAGGAATTGGGCTTAAAACCCCACTGAAAATGTCGTGACTTCAAACACCTATATTGTTGCAAAGAGTCTGCTGAGTTCTGAGAAGTCAATAGCCAACCATAATGCCCTAGGTTAATGTAGTTTTATATATCTGAATGCTATGTTAATTAAAATGGCAATGTGACATTGAACATGAAATATACAAATTAAAGTATAACCACTGGCTAAGTAGAAGATGAGGACATCTTCCAGGGAGACAAAGAATTATTTATACCAAATGAAAAAGAATAGATGAGGATCTCTAGACCATTTTCTGGGGAAAAATATGATCAATTATATTGTATCAGTCTTAAGAATTGGGTTCCTAAACAAAGGCAACATCAGAGACCACTTCCAGTGTACAGTGATGTCAACAGATTGATCTGAAGCTGGCCACAGACAAACCTTACTACTTACACACACACACACACACACACACACACACACACACACACACACACATACATTTATGTTTGTATGTATGTATGTATGAATGAATGAATGAATGAATATGTACCTCTACATGAGACCTATACTACAAAGTAATCTCCAGCTGAAGAAAGAAAAAGATGAGACTTACTTTGGTCTCGTCAACTTCTAGTACTTATATATTTCATCTACAAATTCCAGAGAAAAACTTTCCTGTAAGCTGTTTTGTGCCATAACAGTATACTGATCTTATACCTTTCAAATTGATGAGGAAATGTTGACAATTAGAAACACGTGGAAAGGAATCACAAAGAAACACTTTTCAAGCAGCTAAGGAAATGGCTCAGTGGATAAGAATACTCAATTCAAAACAATGTGGGCATGTGTTTGAATCGCCAGTACATATATGAAAATTCAGGCATGGCCATGTGTAACTATAATCCCATAGTTGGGAAACAAAGATAGGCGGATCCTTAGAATTCTCTGGCCAGCCATCTTAGCTGAAAGAACATGCTTCCTGTTTCATCAAGACCTATACCAAGGAAATAAGATAAAAGAAAGACAGAAGACACCACACATCTTCCTCTGTCCTCTGCATATACACATACACATGCATCCACAAAACACACACACACACACACACACACACACACACACACACACACACACACACACACACACACTTTTCTGACTCTTCCCGACACAGTGTAAAAAGATATTCTGCCTGGTCCATAATCATCTTGACATTGGCATTTCTGGGTATTTAGACAAGCCTGCAGCAACCTAGGCTTTAGGGGAATTACAGCCTAAATAGAGAGTATCAGTCAAGGAGTTGCAACATATTAAACTGTTTGAAATAAAAATTATATTTTTATAAAGGAAAAAAGCTGGCAGTCATCTAATATCTATTATGGAACTAATATTAACATTGCTTTGTCATTTCACCACATGTTCTTATAATAGTAATAATGGTTAAAAACAGTTATAATTTGTTATCACATAATCACTTGGCAGATACACAGTAGAACCTATCAGTTTAAATTTTGTAACAAAGATCTCAACCTCACCTTGTATTTAAAATTCAAGTTGTACATATTTTCAGAAAACAAGTAGAGACTTAAGGAGAGGACATGACAGGACACACAGATATACTTAACAATGTATTACATAGTTCTGGGTCATTATGACATAATGCTTCACAGTTTGAGAGTTTCAAGTCCATGTTCACTTGGCCACAATCATTGTGACTTCAGAGAAGCAGAACAGAGAGGCAAAGACTTCCATTGCTCACCTCATGGTCTCTGAGAATCAGAGAAAGGAGGATCTAGAAGTCTCTGGTCCTGCTTCAAAGACAGACCTGCAATGACTACCTTTATCACTGCCTCATAAAAGATCCAATCAACATTGTAGCACCATCCACTGAGAACAGGTCCCTTGTATATAGCTTTTGTGACTCATGTCAGAACAGCAGGAAGTCTAAATACAAAGCTGAAGTTCTGAACTACAGTTCTCTGTTCATTTTTTATCTATGGTATGAATTTCAACTATATGAAAAACAACAGTATGATGAGGACAGTACATACTCTGTGTCTGCCATGGACATTGTTTTTTAATGTAGTACTCACAGTCACGTGAATGCATTTAATCTGTAACTTTTACATGTTTTTATGAAACTAAAGGTGAAATCTATTCATAATATGAGTTAGCAAATAGATGAGGATTAACACATTGTTGATAATAAAATTCATGACTTCTGAAAAGTTTCTGACCATTTAAAACAGGTGATATTGCACTGCAGTGAAAAAAGTAGAATGCCAATCTGTACTTCTTTCTCAGATTATCAATTCGTGCATAGTTTCAGAGATTGCATAGTTTCAGAAATGTTCTGTTCATCTGTATATATAGCTTGTTTTATAGCATGTGAGCTGAAGTTACCAGAACATTGCCACACCCATGTCAAGGATTCAAAATGGCTAATGTACTGATTATAGCTTCCTGAATATGGATAGTTGGAATATAGTAGATCCGAAACCAAATCATCTTGGGTTGACTATCTGTGCCACTTTTTAGAGTCAATTTCTTGCCTATGTATCTAATACAACAGCCTTTAACTCTCATCATAAAACTTTGAGATCTATTAACATCCTGATATGAACGAAAGTTGAGAAAAAAGTTTGATTTCTTACCTGATATTTCCACCAATGTGTTTCATACACACATACACACACACACACACACACACACACACACACACCACATACATATATATGTATATATATACATATACATGTGTGTGGTATATATATGTATATATACATATATATGTGTGTGTTATATATATACATATATATATATATATATATATATACATTACTGTTTTGACTATTTCTAAAGACATTTTGTGAAATGCGTTTGAAATTGGAAAAAAATGGCCCATAATCATATTGTAGGCATTGTTAGTCATATTTGGCTTTAAAAAGAACCCTCTTGTGTTCCTTCCAAAGTGAGACCTCTATTTCTTTCAGGTATAAATATTAGTTTCTGTTTAGTGAACCTTAAAATTCTCTAAGTATTTTTTACTGTATATTTTCCCATCTCATAACTTACTACTCTTTGTCCTCCACCCACATTCTTCACTTTCCTGTATTTTTCCAATTTCACTTAGAACTATGGAGTATGCAAATTTTGAATCTGCAAGCCATAGTCTGTTTCTTTATCTACAATACTATGCCATTCTACTGCTCCAGAACCTACAACCATCTTTTAACACTTACCACTGCTGGCTAGAGTTAAATATTTTAACCATCTAATATAGAGATACAATAATACTCTAGAAATTGAAAAAATAGAACCATAACTTTGCAGAAGAATTTGGTTTCAAAACAAGTAATACACTATCTATATTCTTTATTAGTAGCAATATTAAACTACCGACCATACACATGGAAAAAGGTAATGGAGTAGGAAAGTTACTTAAGGACAACATTTTTAACATCATTATTCAACAATACTGTGCTACAATGTTTTATTGCTATTAGCTGTAGCTTTTCATTTTAGAAATTATGGCGCCTTGAAGAAAGATCCAGCATAGCTTTTTTTTTTTTTCATTTTAATGTGTTAATTTTTTATTGGATTTTTTATTGACATTTCTAATGTTATCACCTTTTCTGGCTTCCCATCCATAAGCCCCCCTATTCAGTCCTCTGTACCCCTACTTCTATGAGGGTGTTCACCCACTCAACCAACCATCCTGCCCCACCCCCCCATCCTGAAATTCCCCTACACTGGGAGGTCCAGTCTGGGCAGGACCAAGGAATTCCCCTCTGTGGTTTAATGAGGCCATCTGTACTATAAAGCAGCTGGAGCCATGGTCTGTCCATAGTGAGACTCTTTGGATGGTTGGTTTTAGTCCTGGGGAGATATGGTTGGTTGGTATTGTTGTTCTTATGAGGTTGCAAGCCCCTTCAGCTCCTTCAATCCTTTCCCTAGCTCCGCCAATGATGGGACCCCATTCTCAGTTCAATGATTTGCTGCTAGCATTCACCTCCATATTTGTCATGCTCTGGCACAGTATCTCAGGAGACAGCTATATCAGGCACCTGTCAGCATGTACTTCTTGGCATCAGCAATATTGTCTGGGTTTGGTGGCTGTATGTATATGGGCTGGATCCCCAGGTGGGGCAGGCTGTGAATGAATGATCATTCATTCAGTCTCTGCTCCAAACTTTGTCTCCATACCTTCTCCTATGAATAAATTTGTTTCCCCCCTTTAAGAAGGACTGACCAAGTATATCTTAGGGATGATAGATTATGTTGTATTATTGAAGAAACACTGCAAGCATCTGCACAGAAAAAGGGGTAAATATTGAATGAACCGACAGGTTGAGATTGGTAACATAAGCAGGAACATGACTATTACAACATTTTGGTCAATAGATATTTACATTGAGAGAAAATGAGAAAAAAATAAGAGTTTTTTTTTTGGGGGGGGAGACCTGTGTCCATCTCTGTTGTCATGCTCTTGCAAATCAATTTTGATTAAATTATAGAGAAGTATGAAGAGTGCAAAACCATAATGAAATGGAACAAGTTAGGAAAGAAGTGTTTCTGTTATCTAAGGAAGAGGTGGCTGAAAAACAGTAAATGGAAAGGTAGGAGAAAGTAGTAGATGACTCCCAGATACTTTTATTGATGATACCAAAAGTGACTGAGGAGAGAAATGATCAAGAGTATGTATTCATGTTAAAGTAGCCAGCCACTGGAATAGGGACAAGCAAGAAGGTAATTTCAGCTTTGATACATGTAACTTTTAAATGTTAATTGAAAAAATACCCTGGGAAGATCCCTATCAGTGATATGGCTGCTGAATTATAACAAAGTAAATACATTCATATAATACTAATCAACAAGTCAAAATTAGTATGTTATTAGCATTTCAAAGCCTTCCCTTGCTGTCCAAGAGTCATCACATTTAACACATTGGAAGAGTTTAAAAAACTTGAAAATATAATGAATATAATGTCATAGGTTACTGCTTAGCTATTACGTGTTGTCTATTTTTTATGTGGGGTTTATGTGCCAGGGCAAAGTACTCATCACTCTCCTACTCCCCTCAGCCTTCTGATTTTAAATATGTAAAGGGAATTGTGTGGTTTTTGTATCTAGCTTCAATAGAATTCATCCATAATTTGAGATGTGTTTCTAGCAGTTTCATTTTCATAAAACAATATCTTCAGCACTTCTGCTATAGTTGGATAATCATTTCCAGTATGATTTTGTCCCAAATGGGTTGCTGTATTCATTCTGATGTCTGTTTTTCTGGATATAAATTTGTGTTGAGAATATGGCTGAGAGGTAACAGCCATATAGCTGAATGGTGGAGTGTCTTCTCTAAGCCTCCTACTTTTATGTGATCATGAGAATGTAGAATGTATAAAGCACAGAGGTTTATTAGTCAGTTCTATGAAGACTAGAAATCCCATATAGGTGCCTGCAAATTCAGGCTGCTCTTTCCATCTAATGTGATGGTGCCTTGTGTAGTGCATCCTCTTATGATATAAGGGCAGATGGCCAAGGAAAGAACTCCTTTCAGAACACCTTATAAGAATATTAATTTTGTAACCTCCTAAATTGTCACTAGAGTGAATACTTTTACAGTGATTATTGAGTGTCAACATAATTTGAATATAGAATTTGGTAGGAATTGGCACCCTCGTTTTTCCCCATTCTTGCCAGTTGTTTCTAACTTTTATTAGTATTTCCCAAATAAACGGGTGTGAAACTTGTTAATAATTTTGCATTTATTGTTTTTCTTATTCTCAGCTCTTGCTGTTGGTTAAGATTTCAATGTGAAATGTCCCCTGAACTCAGATGCTTAAAATTGCCTTCCAGTTTGTGCTATTTTGCAGGGTGTAGACTCTTCGGAAACTGATGTATAGCTCATTGTATTGATGTCCTGCTAGGCTGACCGTGAGACATATAGCCTCCTGCACATCCAGCTTGAGCGTTTTGCACCAGGTAAACAAGCTTCTTCTTGGTCCCCCTACTGCAGAGCAGGTGTTTCAGTCACCATGCCTTCTTTGTTATGTTTGACTATATCCCTCTGAACCATGGATCCTTCTTTCTTTTAAGTTATTTGGATGGGGGACTCTGTCACAAGATAGTTAACTAAAACAGTGCTATTATTAAAGAGCAACAAAACATTACATGTGTGTGTTTTTTTTTTACATTCAAGATTTTACTGTGCTCCCTGTCCACCCTACGACTAATCCAAATCCCAAACCTCCTCTCTGCTCCACTGTGTCTCCACAAGATTGTGCCTACCCTACTCACCCCACCAGACCTCTAAACTTTCTGGAGCCTCCAATCTTTTGAGGGTTAGATGCATCTTCTCTGACTGAACCCAGACCCAGGAGTCCTCTGCTGTATATGTGTTGGAGGCCTCATCTCAGCTGGTGTACGCTGCCTGGTTGGTGATCCAGTGTCTGAGAGATCTCAGGGGTCCAGGTTAATTGAGACTGCAGGTCCTCCTACAGGGTAGCCTTCCTTCTCAGCTTCCTCCAGCTTTTCCCTAATTCAACCACAGTGGTCAGCAGCTTCTGTTCATTGGTTGGGTGCACATATCTGCACCTGACTCTTTCAGCTGCTTGTTGGATCTTTTGGAGGGCAGTCGTGATAGGTCCCTTTTCATGAAAGCTCCATAGCATCAGAAATGCTGTCAGGCCTTGGGGCCTCCCCTTGAGGTGGACTCCACTTTGGGCCTGTTGCTGGACTTTCTTTTCCCTGGGCTTGTCTCTACTTCCATCCCTGTAGTCCTTTCAGACAGGAACAATTATGTGTCAGAGTTTTAAGATTTGACAACTACAACTCAACATATAGTGAGAGGTTCAGACTCCAGTATCAGATTATACAAACTTAAATTCAAGTTTTCTGATTTCCATTTCTTTGAAAACTTACAAAGTTCTGAATGTATATAGCCTTGTTCTGTTAATTTAAAAATGGATTAATGAATGCTATGTTCTTCACTAGATTACTAACATTAAATGAGACAGCAGGTCTAGAGAATTTACCAATTTCTCTAACATAAGAAATGTTCAAGGTTATGAATAAGTCATTGCATTAATTTAGTTACATAGTCTATTTTAATTTATGCATTACAAGTTTTGATAATCACATTTACTCTACATTAATTCATGGAATTATGGTCTTTTATATAAGAAAAATCAGGTATTTCTCTTTTGGACCCTCTCAGTCTCATAAGTCCTTTTGCAATTTTTCTTAAACTGTGTTCCCTTTGCAAAAAAAAATAAATTGTTAGAATTTTATAAGTACTACTAGGATGAGAATATATCATATTTCAGTACTAACACATAATAATAATATCAATATAATTTAATTTCCTCATAGAATTTTAAATTGAAAATTCTTATTTATAAAAATATTTTTGATTACTTATTTTATTTATTTACATTACAAATGCTGCCCCCATTCCTGGTCCTCCCTCTACAAGTTCTTCTCCCTTTGCGTCTGAAAGGGTGATCACCCATCCACCCCCAATTCGCTCCACTAGCATCTGCCTTCTACAGAATTAAGTGTATCCTTTCCCACTGAAGCCACACAAAGCAGTCCTCTGCTACATATGTAGGTGGGACACAGACCAGCCCATATATGCTCTTTGGTTGTAGCTTAGTCTCTGGGAGCTCTGTGGGGACCAGTTAGTTGAAGCTGTTGCTCTGAGATAATTAATACTGTTGTTCTTCATATGGGGTTACCATCCCCTTCATCTCCTTCAGTCATTCCCCTAACTTTTCCATAGGAGTCCCCTACCTCAGTCCAATGGCTGACTGTAAATATTTGCATTTCTCTTAGTCAGCTGCTGGTAGAGTCTCTCAGAGGACAGGGGTGCCATAAATAATAGTGTCATAGTTTGGTGTCTGCACATGGAATGAAAGCCAAGTTGAGCAGGTTTCTGGATGGCCTTTCCTTCAATCTCTGCTCCAGTTTTGTCCCCATATTTCCTTTAGATAGCAACAATTCTGGTTCAAGAATTTTGAAGATGGGTGATTGGCCCCATATCTATCTACTGGAGGTGGTCTCTTTAGGTTCCATCTCCTTACTGTTGGACATTTGAACTAAGGTCATCCCTATTGAATCCTGGTTGCCTCTCACATCCTTGGTGTCTGGGACTTTCTAGAGGTTGCCCCACCCACCTCCACCCCACACAGCTACATATTTGTATTTATTCTCCTGGCCTTCTGGGTTCTCTTCTATCCTCCACACCCCACAGCTGATCCTACACCCTTTTCCCCTCCCCCTAAAGAATTAAAAGAGGCAGAAGAAGGGAGAGACCTAGGTAAAAAAATCACAATTAAATGTAATAATTTATGAGCTAAGTTAATATAGCAGTCATTAGTTTGGGGGAAATATCATTTTTTGTGCTACCATAAACTTCTTTATTGCCACAGTTCATGTTCTTAAATATGCATACTCATGTGTACAAACACATGTATAATAAATAAATGAATGAACAATAAATAAACAAATAAATATTTTTAAAAAAGAATGGAAACAGGCAACTTCAGGGGTAAGAGTTGGGGGCACCCTCTAGAATGTACCAGAGACCTGGGAGGTGAGACACTTTCAGGACTTAAAGGGAGGCACCTTAGATGAAATGCTCTACAGTGGGGAAAGGGAACTTGTAGAACCCACCTCCAGCCGAAAGACAGGGCATCAAGTAAGGGATGGGGTTGCCATTCCACAGTCAAAAACTCTGACACAGAATTGTTCCTGTCTGAAAGAACTGCAGGGACAAAAATGGAGAAGAGCCTGAGGAAAAGGAGGTCCACTGACAGGCCCAAAGTGGGATCCAGCTCAAGGGGAGGCCACAAAGTCTGACACTATTACTGATGCCTACAAACAGGAGTCTATCATGACTGCTGTCTGAAATGCCCAACAAGCAGCTGAAAGAGTCAGGTGCAGATACACCCAACCAATGAACAGAAGCTGGGTTGGAACCCTGTGGTTGAATTAAGGAAAAACTGGAAAAAACTGAGGAGGAGGGAGACCCTACAGGAAGACCAGCAGTCTCAATTAACCTAACCTGGACCCCCACGATTTCCCAGACAGCTGCCGGGTCTAGACTTAATGAGAGAAGATGCAACTACTTAACCCTCAAGAGACTTGAGACCTCAGGGAATGGAGAGGTCTGGTGGGTGGGAGTGGTGAGGTGGGGACATCCTCTTGGAGACAAGGGAGAACAGAGGTGGGGATTGGGGGGCAGCAAGTATGGGATGAGGAAGAGTCAGAGGGTGGACCGGGAGAGGGATAAATACTAGACTGTAAAAAAAGATTAATGAAAAAAAATGTGGACGACCCCAACAAAACAATAGTAATGTTTATAGCTCAGGCTTTGAAACTCTATTTTAGTCTTTATTAGTGATTGCCATAATAAATTTCAAAAACTATATTAAAATTATAATCATGGCACTCACACAGTTATGTAGTTGCTAACTGCTGCCTATAACCTTGTCACTTGAAGAGTACAGCTGACTGCATTTTACAGATTGATTAAAACCCTTCAGGTTATCATCAAATGATTCAGAAGTACCCTCTGTTTATACTCATACACTCATGAAATATTTGAACACATACCATGTTTTGTTTATGAACTATAATTTCACCTTTCCTGAAGTAAAACAACATGTGACTGTTGTACTAACTGTTTCTGGTTACTACTTAATATTCTTGAGAAAGGAGATTATGAGTCACTGCATCCTAAGCTTTTAAAAATTGCATAATTTGCTCAACAGTAGGGGGAAAGAAACAATCTAGACATTCACTGAAGCCTGACCTAGAAATAAATGAGAGAGTTACATGGGAATATCAATATCCAGCTTAACATTGCAGTCCTTCAATAATAAATGAGAGGAAAGCTGTAAAGACACACTTCTGATGGCTAGGTGGTTTATTAATGTGTGTTTAAATTATTTGTAGATGGTATGGAAGAGCACACAGGGTGAACATGTGGTGTGTAAGTGTTGGGAAAGCCTTGAACAATAACTGTGCACAGGCTATATCAGTCATCTGGGAAATTGTGTTATTCTTCACATCAGTTAGGAAAACTACAGGAAATAGTATGGCTAAGAGTGTGCTTTATTTTTTTAAATGAAAACAAAACTTAAGTGATAACTCTGATCAGGTGGTATAAGAATCACAAATACTTGATCTGTCTGCCTTTAGCTTAAATGGGCACCCATAATACCTAGTACATGACACTGCTATAATCCATTTGCTGCATAAAGTATAATTTTTTAAATGTAGAGAATTTAATATAAACAATGTAAATAATTAGCGTCTCAGGGATGGAATTTTAACCATGGTAAGGAAGAGAATAACTGGTTAAGGCAATTAAAGCATAGGGAATGGCAAATGAAACTCTTCTGGGTATTTGAATAGAGACATCTTGTAATACATTAGACTGTCTGAGATCCTTTCTTGCACATACTGTATGCACACTATTCAGTCCAATTTCCATAGCACCCTCTTAGCATCCTAGGAACTCCCAACTTTATTGAGCTGTATACACACCCACTTTGCACAATGGAGTCGGTTTCTTCTCCCCTTAATGATCGTCAGTCCTAGACAAATTCCACTCAATCACACATTGGTATTATGGATAGTAGGTTAGGGATGCCAACAGGGTGTAGACTAGACACTAAAGTGAACTATTTCAAAATGGCAATAATAATAATAATGATACGTTTACAGTGTTATACTTTTGTAGACTATGGTTAAAATCAAATGCATCATGGGAATAAACTTGTGATGTGAGCAAAGGCTTATATAATTTAATATTGGCCATCACAACAGAAAATTGCCTGCACAATGCTCCTTAGCAAAAACACCCCTTCTCCTGAATCCCCCAGATACAATGTGATCACTTGAGTATCCACACTCCCATGGCATCTTGTCACTCCTGACAATGGACTTTTGGTCAATACTATTGTTACACCTTTACATGGAGTTTTCTTGATACTTTATACTAGATTCCACTAACTGCTTTTCCTGAGCTTCACATTTCTCTCCTGTCCTCAGATTCCCTTACTTTCTCTATCTGTTGACTACAGCCGTAAGTCTGTGGATAACTTTAGAGAGATAAAATCTGAGCAATAGGAAGAATAAACATCCATTGTTTTGGAGAAGTTTGAGCTCCAGCTGATAAGAAAATTTGTAAGGATTGTTCACTGCCGAATTAGGAGAACTTGAAACACTGCCAAGCTGGAAGTCTGCCTCTAACTGCTATTTCATACTCTTATGCAATAAGTGCCTATCCAACAGGCACTGAAATAAGATGGAAGGACTGTGGAAAGTAAACACATGATATGTCTACTTAGAAATGACTGTGTTCTGGTGTGGTTGTAAATAATAACAGACATAAGTGTGTAACATCCTTTTGGGAAGCAGATATGTTCCATGAAGTAGAAAAAGCTACAGAGAATGACATCATATTGTTCTTATTAACATATTCACATCAGTCCATTCACACTGGGTTTTCAGAAATTGTATATTCAGACGCAGAGCCCTGAAGAAAATAAGGAAGGAAGTCTGGAGGATGATCTTTCAAGGGAAATGGAAAGTTAATAGAAATTCTTTATGGTGAAAATAAACGAGATAACTAGAACAAAATATAAAGGGGAAGAAAAGTGTTGAGATCATAAGTAATCAGCAGGTTTCCTGAATAACTATTTGAGTTGCATGCACTCCCAGGAATATTTAGCTCATCTAGCCCTCTTATCTTGCCAACTGTTAGCCTAGATGAAGAAAGAGTCATGAAAGGAAACTGTATTTTGCAGTGCTGCAGTGAGACTAGGAAAAAAAAGGATTTCCAACAAAGAAGTGCCATATAAGTTTGACATTTTCTGTCAACATGCCTCTGTTGCTATAATAGAAAAAGAGTAATTAAGGTCAGATTAATTGGGGCCTGAAATATCTCACTCTCTCCTTGCCTCCTCTTCTGCCATGTCCAGTTGAGTCCAGCTAGGCACTAAAGAAGACGCTTCTTAACTAAGAAAACAGTGTAATCTTAGGGCTAGGAAAGTCAAGAACAACTATCCTTTCTGTCACATCCATGCCCTCATTCAAAGAGAGGATGTTGTATTAATATTGAATAGCAAAGTCTTGAATGTTCAATAAGATACTATAAATTAGTAAGAGTTTGGAAAATAGTCTCTTAAAACAGGTAAGCTTGCAGAAATAATGTGCCACCTAAAAGACATGATTGATTCAGAATTTTGTGAGCAAAAGCAAGAGCTGGAGAGTTATGTAGGAGGTAATCAGTGTTGCATATTCTGTAGTCATTCAAGCAAACCCTTATTTTCAGGGGAAATTAAGCATATATTTATTTGAGGGAACAATGTGACTTTACATTACAGAGTCGGGTTCAATACATAATAAAAGAATATTGTACTTCCTTTGCTGTTTTTGAATTTACTTATTAAAAATAATGAAGTACTTAAGTTTGAAAGCTTTTCTCACCCACTTCCCCAACCCAATAATTGAGAAAACATTAGCAAATTCAGAAATTACATGTTGGGATAATGCCAGTCTTTTTTAATTCTATAGTTTTATTCAACTGAATGTACTTGACATTATAAAGCGCTACCTGGAAGCAAATTCTTAAGTTACTTTGATGTTATTTTATATGCATGGAGGGTGCTTCTGAATTCAATTGATGGAAGGATTCTATCAACAGAGAGAACAACAGTTGTTTGATCTTTGAATCATAAACACCAAAACTTATCATCGCCAATTTCGAGTTAACCCGTTATATGTCACCTCAAATTTCATGACAATAATAAGTCACCCATAAGTCTAGTTGGGAAGCAGAGTTTGGGAACACAGATTCTCTTTCCCATGAAGTTTGAAGTCACACTCATGAAATTCATTCATGCATCTGACATATAAGGCTTTAATAAACAATATATACTATTTTGACCTGGATCAAGATGGTCAAGATCTAGTACACAAAAGTATATAAATAAATATTTGCTTACTGAAAGAAAAATGCCCTCCAGAAGTATACAGTCTAAGACTGACATCTCTTACCATTAAATGGAAAGCAATGATGCCAGCACATTCATCTCTAAAATTTGATAATTTTTATCAGAGTATTAGTAGCCACAACTATATTTATTCTATATGATTCTAAGGAGTATACAGAGTCTAAGAGTAATCTAAGAATAATCTAAGATGAATCACAAAATAAAAAGGAGCCTCAAACTCATTTCAGATAATACCATTAATATGAGTGGTGTCTGATGAAATTAGGTCATAAAAACTATTGAAAATTCAAAATTATTTGTTTATACATTCCTCCTTTGTAGTGGTACTATTTGGGTCTGAGGATTATTTAGTTTAGATATATGAAAAAATATTCACAAATATTTTATTTTTAGGTGGTTTGTCTGAAGATGCATGACTAGTATATGGCAGATAGTTAAAGGAAGGTAGCTCACCTTCCAGAATTATGAGTAACTAGGAAAATATAATTTCCCTATGTATCACTATTTAGAAATTATAAAATAATGTCATAAATAAAGATAGTACTAAGCTCACCTTAACAATGAGATTTTATTTTCTCAATGTGAAAGTGAGGTTTTCTTGCAGGATGATTTCCAAAGTCATTCTCTGGTCTACAACTGTATAGTTCCTTTTATTTTGAGTTTGTATCCATGTAAACATGTGTCTTCACCATGATCCTAAGACCTGCATTTATTGCTGAGATAATTTATTACTTTTAAGATAGAAACTGAATCTCTATAAACTAAACATACTGGAATATTGCTTGAACACTTCTAATCTTTTCTAGAAGAGATGAGTATATAATGAATTATATGAAAATTAAACAACACAGTTACAAATTCATGTATAAATTAACCACTAGATCTTAAACACAAAACACAAAAACAACATTGTTAATAAACCATAAAATACATTTAATGAGCTATGGTAATTGTTATTGCAGGAATTAAAAATTACAATAAGAAATGGCAAGATTTATACTCAGTTTGGATCAAAAGGCTAGAAAAATAAGAGTCAGAGAAGAAAATCAAGAAATGATTCACAGAAAATGTGGTACACTTACACAATAGAGTACTATTCAGCTATTAAAAACAATGACTTCATGAAATTTTTAGGCAAATGGATGGAACTAGAAAATATCATCCTGAGTGAGGTAACCTAAATCACAAAAAGAATACACATGGGCTGTACTTCACTGATGAGTCCGATATTAGCCAAAAGCTCAAAATACCCAAGATACAATCCACAGACCACATGAAGCTCAAAGAGTTGGAAGACTTGCTTCAGTACTTCTTAGAAGGGAGAACATAATATTCACAGGAAGAGATACAGAGACAAACTGTGGAGCAGAGACTGAGGGAAAAGTCATCCAGAGATAGCCACACCCAGGTATCTATCCCATATACTGTCACCAAACCCAGACAATATTGTGGACGCCAAGAAGTGCATGCTGACAGCAGTCTGATATAGCCGTCTCCTGATAGGCTTTCCTAAAGCCTGACAAATACAGAGGTGGATGCTCGCAGCCAAACACTGAACTGAGAACTGGGTCCCTAAAGGAAGAGTTAGAGAAAGGACTGAGGAATTGAAGGTTTTTCAACCCTATAGGAAGAACAACAATGTCAACCAACCAGATCCCCCCAGAGCTCCCAGAGACTAAAGCACCAACTAAAGTGTACACATTGAGGGACCCATGGCTCCAGCCAAATCTGTCTGTAGCAGAGGATGGACTTATTAGTCCTCAGTGAGAGAAGAGACCTTTAGGCCTGTGAAGGCTCAATGACCCCATCCGTGTAGGTGAAAGCCAGGACATGGACATGGTAGGGAGGGAGGGAGTGGGTAGGTGGGTAGGTGAACACTCTCACAGAGGCAGGGGAAGGGGGAAGGGATAGGGGGACTCCAGAGAGGAAATCGGGAAAGGAGATAACATTTCAAATGTAAGTAAAGAAAATATTCAATAAAATAGAGAAGAAAAAATAAAAAATGACACACACACACACACACACAGAAATTATTGAGTCTAGCTAGGCTACAGTGAAAAACAATTTGACATAGGGTTTTGTTAAAGACAGAAGCCTAGCATAGTTCCAATATGAATGGAAGAAGTAATGGTAGTGCCACTACCTTTAAAGAAGCCGTGCAAGCATGCAAAATCTCACAGAGCATCAAGCACTCGGTTGTGAAAATTAATTTCTCATATAATGTATACAATTACTCTGCTTATTCTTTCTCTATAAGATAAAACAGCCTTTTACGTGACTGAGGGTGGGTAAAAGATTTGTGTAACTGTTGAGCTTATGCTCTTGAATAGAGCATAGAGTACTCATAAACATGACTATGATGATTCCAAGGATTTGCGCTCTAGTTTGCATATGTGAGAACTCTGGTTCTGCCATATGAATAAATATTACCTATTGGCACTTCTGTACTTGAACTTCATACGTTCTTTTTTTTTTAATGTTTTCAATATGGTCTATGATATGCTACATCTAGCTAAAGCTCATTTTAATAGTTGCTCCATTTTCATCTTCTTGAATCTTGAGTGACATATTCTGTTCTCTTGATAAGAGTAAGTGGAGAAAGATGCCTACATTGATAACAACGTTTGCTTGCATTCATGTTTCTAAACCTTATCAGTGCTCATTTCTCAAAATAATAGAGCTCTAAATTTTACAGGGACAGGGTATAACTCGGGAGCAACACAGGAACAATGTTGTTGAAAAAATAATTTCACATTTCCTGCCATTCAATTTGAATGTGCCTTGGTGTTATCACAAGCTTATAATTAACATTTTCAAATGTAACTCCTCTTTTGGAGGATACTCTTGAGAGTAGCTATTATCTACATTGTTAACTTTGTCTATCATCATTAAATATGCAGAGGGACACAGCTCTCTTTTTCTAAATTGATTACCTATGATGTCCCCTTAAAACATTAAAACCAGAAGGAATAGTTCTGCTCTGCTGACAATAGGAATGCAGAAATGATTAGAAACTGTTATTATAATCAACAAAGCATATGATCTAATCTAATACTACTTGAAATCTATTTGTTAAAATTTTAGTATCACAAGAGACACTGGATTTTTTATTTAGAGAATGTCTAAATATTAAAGCTTCACTCCTTCTTTAAAAGGGGAACAAGAATACCCTTGGGAGGGAATAGGAAGGAAAAGTTTAGAACAGAGGCAGAAGGAACACCCATTCAGAGCCTGCCCTTCATGTGGCCCATACATATACAGCCACCAAACTAGATAAAAGCTAGTGGATGAAGCAAAGAAGTGCAGGCCGACAGGAGCCGGATGTAGATCCCTCCTGAGAGACACAGCCAGAATACAGCAAATACATAGGCAAATGCCAGCAGCAAACCACTGAATTGAGAATAGGACCCCCGTTGAAGGAATCAGAGAAAGAACTGAAAGAGCTTGAAGGGGCTTGAGACCCCATATGAACAACAATGCCAAGCAACCAGAGCTTCCAGGGACTAAGCCACTACCTAAAGACTATACATGGACTGACCCTGGACTCTGACCTCATAGGTAGCAAGGACTAGCCTAGTAAGAGCACCAGTGGAAGGGGAAGCCCTTGGTCCTGCCAAGACTGAACCCCCAGTGAATGTGATTGTTTGGGGGGAGGGCGGAAGGGGGGAGGATGGGAGGGAACACCCATAAAGAAGGGAGGAGAGGGGTTAGGGGGATGTTGGCCTGGAAACTGAGAAAGGGAATAACAATCGAAATGTAAATAAAAAATACTCAAGTTAATAAAGATGGAAAAAATAATAACTACTATAATTAAAGCACGGAAAGGTTTGAAATTAGTAGATGGGCTGATCTGTTATTTTTTACTGAATAAAACCCACATTTTCTTGATCACAGTTCAATCTCTCTGCTTTTTTTTAATCCCTTCCACTTTCCCCTTAACATGAGTTTGAACTTTTAAAATCAATTTGAAGTTACATAATTATGGCATTGTTTTATTATTCTGCCTCTTGCATTGACTTAATTTTCCTGTCTTGCTGACTCCCTTTCTCTGACCTCTCCATTGTCTCCTCCTGGTTTCATGTTCCAAGAATCCTGTTACTTTTTCTTTACTGTACTTGCTTCCTCTCCTATTAAGAGCCTTTCTCCTGTCCCATGGTCTCCTCTTTGGTTTTATGACACATTCATATACACATTATCAAATTCAACATTACATATATAGAGTATTCTATATAAGAATTCATATACAGTATTTCTTTCTGAATTTGACTAATATACCATTGACAGAATATTAAGGTTTTTAACATTACATAATTTTACAAAAAAATGTTGAGAATGGTTGTCTGGTACATTGTGAAAATTAATTTAATAAGATAAATCCATGGAATTATTTCTTCCCTCAGCATCAGATCTGTCAAAAACAGTTATCTAACACCTGTATGGATCTTGGAGAATTACTAGGACAAGGTTGGTAATATCTATTGATTATAAAAAAACATTGTTATAGAGTAATTCAACTTTCAGCTTTTTAAAAGGATTTTTCAAATTTAAAATTAACCATTCTTTTGTGAAAATGTTACTGTCCATAAATCTTTGCTATATTCATTTTTTATTTTTAATATTAATAATACAAAGGGTAATTGAAATGTCTTGTTTCAAATATCAGGAATTATGTGTGTGCTACTCTAGAACTCCCAGATGAAATTTTTGATCCATTTCATTTCTCAGTACTATTCATGTGTTATAGATGACTAATTTCCAAATTAAGTTTTTACGAATTTTAGCTACATTAGGAAAATGACAGCATTGTAAAGAAAGAGTAAAGGACCTTGGTATCCTCCAACACAAGACCTCTATAGTGAGCTACAAGTTTGTTTCTGCTAGATATTCTAGAGTTGGCCCACTCCAAAGGATATTGTCAATTGTGCCTCACCACTGCAAGCTTCTTCAAGAAGTAGTATATTTGCACAATTTTAAACAATGCTGTTTCAACAGGACTTTTCTCATCAATAGTTTAAAAGTTCAGTTAAAATTCTGTAAACCAACTGTATCAATGTTTGTTTAATTATTTTTTATTCAGCTAACCTATTAACATGAATAGCCAGCTTGATATAAATTAACTGTTCTCAGAGGAATAAAATTTCTAGTTTAAAACCTTCAGGAGCAAGGTGGTACTACAATTTACATTTTCCAAGTTATCACATTAGAACTTCATACCATAGTCTAATTTTTGTGTTAGTGTTGCTCATAATTGTGTAAATCAATAGTGAATTAGCATGGAATAGCAATTCTATCATGTCAGCAGTCCTGAAGGTCACTGTAAATTATTTATGTCTGAGAAAATTAGTATAGATTTTATGATTTATTTGGGTGACTTTTGTCTACAGAAGCTAAACATTCCTCAGATTTTCCAGGGCACTCGATATTTTTACTTACAAAAAATACTAGTTGAAAAACGTAATTTATAATGAAAGTAAAATGGCAATGATCTTCTATTTTTCATAGCCACTTCTTTGATTATTCATTTCTTCAACATGTGTTAAGTTTCTACCTAATACTTAACAGTACTGTAGGAAAAGGTCTATGTAGAAATATGACCCACAGACCCTGACTAAATGATTCGTGAATAAAAAGAACCTATAAGAGAAAAAACTGAAACATCTTAGGCACTATAAGAAAAATAAAAATGAGCCATAAATACAACAGAGGTAAGTACAGCAAAGATTTTTCATACTAAAGCTAAGTCCAACAGTCAAGCACAAACAGAGTGAGTAGGCTACACTTTTGAAGGTACATAGAAGAGAGGAAATCTTTCATACTGTCTTAGTTTGCTCTCTATGACTGTGATAAAACATTAAACAAAACTAACTTAGTGAGGAAGCCTAGAGAGTTGGCTCAACAGTTAAGACCACTTGCTGCTCTTTCAAAGGTCCCAGGTTCAATTTCCAGCACTCACATGTTGCTCACAACTCCACGTACAGAGGATCTGATTCCCTCTGCTGGCCTCCACAGGAACTGCACATGTGGGATATAAAAGTACACATAGGCAAAGTAACCAAAAACAAAAATTAAAATTAGAATTAAAAGCAAGTTGGAGTCTCCGATCCATGGCTACATATATATAGCAGCATTAATGGGAGGGGATCTTTGATCCTGTGGCGATTTGATGCCCCAGGGAAGGGGAATGCTAGAGCAGATAGATGGGTGTGGATGGTTGGGTGGGAGAGCACCCTCAAAGAAGCAAGGGGGAGGTGATGGAATGGGGTGTTTGTGAAAGTGAGCCCTGGAAGGGGGACAATATTTGAAATGTAAATAAATAAAATAACCAATGAGAAAAAAGTTTGAGAAAAAAATGTGTATTTGACTTACAAATGCTGATAAAATTCAGTCACTGAGAGAATTCAGTGGAAAACTTCAAGCAAAAGCAGAGACAGGAATCATGCTAAAAAGCTGCCTACTATCTTGGTCACTTTGCTCTCTTTTACAGCCTAGGACCCACCATCCCCAGTGTGGTACCTCATACTCATCACTAAGTTCTTCCATATCAATCAAAATTCTAGAAAATTCCACACAAACATCCTTCTAGTTTAATCTGATGTCAGCCTTTCCTCTATTGAAGTTCCATCCATCCAGGTGAAGCTGATTTGTGGCAAGTTGACAAAATTAATCTGCACCATTAATCTCCTGATTTTGCAGAAGTTTTATAATCTAACATATTAAAGCTTTGTTTCAAACATTGAAATATTGCAAATCAAAACAACCCTGAGATTTCACCTCACACCAGTGAGAATGGCTAAGATCAAAACTCAGGTGACAGCAAATGCTGGCGAGGATGCGGAGAAAGAGGAACACTCCTCCATTGTTGGTGGGGTTGCAGACTGCTACAACCATTCTGGAAATCAGTCTGGAGGTTCCTCAGAAAATTGGACATTGAACTGCCTGAGGATCCAGCTCTACCTCTCCTGGGCATATACCCAAAAGATGCCCCAACATATAAAAAAGACACGTGCTCCACTATGTTCATCGTAGCCTTATTTATAATAGCCAGAAGCTGGAAAGAACCCAGATGCCCTTCAACAGAGGAATGGATACAGAAAATGTGGTACATCTACACATGGAATATTACTCAGCTATCAAAAACAATGACTTTATGAAATTAAATGAGGGCAAATGGTTGGAACTGGAAAATATCATCCTGAGTGAGCTAACCCAATCACAGAAAGACATACATGTGGCTATTAGCCCAAATGCTCGAATTACCCTAGATGCCTAGAACAAATGAAACTCAAGACGGATGATCAAAAAGTGAATGCATATCGCTCCTGAGAGACACAGCCAGAATACAGCAAATACAGAGGCGTATGCCAGCTGGAAACCACTGAACTTAGAACAGGACCCCTGTTGAAGGAATCAGAGAAAGAACTGGAAGAGCTTGAAGGAGCTCGAGACCCCATATGTACAGCAATGCCAACCAAACAGGGCTTCAGGGACTAAGCCACTGCCCAAAGACTATACATGGACTGACCCTGGACTCTGACCTCATAGGTAGCAATGAATATCCTAGTAAGAGCACCAGTGGAAGGGGAAGCCCTGGGTCCTGCTAAGACTGAACCCCCAGTGAACTAGACTGTTGGGGAGAGGGAAGCAAGGGGGGGAGGGTTGGGAGGGGAACACCCATAAGGAAGGGGAGGGGGGAGGGGGATGTTTGCCCGGAAACCGGGAAAGGGAATAACACTTGAAATGTATATAAGAAATACTCAAGTTAATAATAATAATAATAATAAAATATCTAGTATATTGCATTACTTAGTTTCACAAATATCCTGAAGCTCTCAGTTCCTACAGTCTGACAAAATAAAATTGTTTCCTGTCAATATGTGATTCTGTGAAAAATAATACCATTTTTGCTACTTTGTAAATGTATTTTATTGGAGGCTCCATGACTGCAACAGTATATACTCTTGAAGTACCCTTACTATTCTAATTTGACACTATGGAATACTCTGGAATCTTTCCTCATACTTATTTCCATTTCAACCTACTTCTCTTTATTTGAATTAGTCAGTCTATTTGAAAATATATGACAGAAAATATAGGGAAAGATGTCTGTCCTTTCATTTAACTCTAAGCAATAACAGAAATTCACCAACAGCTTCCCATAATCACTTTCCTCTTTTTAATTCCTATCCCCATTTATTATCAATTGTATAACATAAAAATGTGGCAAAATCCGTGCTACAAAGAAGTTGCTGATATTTTATTTATTTTAAGATTTTCTTGTTCTTCAAACCTTTTATTCTTCTGCCAGCTGCCAAAACATTTGGGGCTGAAGGTGACAGTTGGTGGAGAGCACTTGCCTCAAGTTCTGACTAGAACTGAATTACATGAAAAAATTCCTTCTTTCATTGCTTTTATGCAGATTTCACAACTTGCAGGAGTGGATTAATGGAAACATACAACAAAATATATGTATTCATTTATAATAATTTGAAACAAACAGCTTTCACAATCAATATAATATACTGTATTCTCTCAAACAAGTAGCCAAAATATAACTATCCTACCATAAGTTTCTTCTGTTTGGTACTTTGCCACAGCAATAAGGAGAGGAACTAGTATAACGACCTACTTAACTTTTTATTTTTCATCTATACACATAATTACATCCTAATAGAGAAGCTTATTTACACTGGATTAGAAATAGGAAGATGATTGAGTTTATAAATGTTAATGGTGATGGTGATGTATACTAACAGCATTTTAACTTCCTAGTCCTCCAAGTTGAAAACATACCCCAATTGAAGATGCATGTGCATTTTTGCGTTGTCAACTTATTAAAAATAAATTTAGAACTTTAACAGAACAACCTAGATTATGCCAGCCAATTTTTTTCTATATGTAACTCTAAATCACACGTACAAATGCTTTCACTATTAAAACAGACTGAACCAAACTGCTGTGTATGAATGTTTGATTACTGAATCAAGGATTCATAACCAAACTGCTGTGTATGAATGTTTGATTACTGAATCAAGGATTCATTGCCTAGGATTCTGTTCAGTCATAATTGCAAGCAGCTAAGAGCAGAGACGTGAAGAATTCATGAATTGGAGATAATCTGACACAAAATGACCAAATTAGATATTTTAGCAACAGGAAGAATAAGGAGATACCTCACAAAATAGTCCCCGTTTCAGGATCAACGAAACAATCATAAAAGAAGTTTATAAAGAAGAAGAAAAGTTGTGAACAAATGTGCAGCCCTCTAACTAGGTGTTTCTTTGGGAGATGGTAAGTATCAGAGTGCAATATTTTGGAGCTAAGCTAATAAGTATAAAATAATTAGAAATATTAAGACTTTCATTTTGTTAGTCTTTTTTGATTAAAAGTGACTATCATTCAAATTCAATGATGTGCCTTTGCAAAATAGAGCAGAACAAAATAGCCCTGCTCAGTCAGTTGAAGATTCCTCAGGCCCTTTGGATAAAAGATTAAATAATGTGTTTCATTTAAGATTCAGGAAACTGGGAGAATGATGTATATTAGATGCAGAACTCACCCAATAAGTTCAGAGAAAAAGAAAATGCCCCATCTAAACAGAAGCACATTTTTCATTATTGGAAAATCTCAGAGAAAGAACCTAGCCATGCACTTCCTGTCCAGATCAATATAATCTGGGTAGGAATCTGCATTGATCCTGTCATGCCCTTGGAACTATTCCTGTTAAAACGAGGATAACAATTAGGTGAGTAATCGTAGTAAAGACAACATTAATAATATTGAAGAAATAAAAAAAATACTGAAGAAAGAAGTTTGCGGCAACGATCATGGCTCAATACACATAAATGAAATAAGTAGAAAGCAGAACGACTAAGGTAAACAGAGCATCCCAGTTTTACATTTGCATTCTTATAAAGGCACTGCCACATTTGGGTATCACTAACAGACCCTTGAGCTAACATTTTGTGGTGCCACCAGTGTTTTGTCTGGAAATAGAAGTATTAAGGGAAAATGGATGTGATGAGCTCCAACAATTCATGCCAACAGAATGCTAAGTCATCTCTCATTCTTCTGCCGAGATGTTGATCTGTATGCACAGACATTGATTTATGGATGCTACTGCTGGGCACCTCCTTGCTCTAGTGCCATATTTTATGTTTCTGAGTTTCTTATTCTACATCTCACTAAAAGAAGTGACTCCCTGTTTCCTGTCAAAGCTCTTTAGATATTACATTCCAATTTCAGTTCAATTAAACCTGATAAAAGTACTGTTTTAAAAGATGAAGCAATTGACAAATTGCACAATTTTGAATGTGTATCACTAAATTTTTTGCACATTATATTGTTGGCTGTATGCTATATTTTTTCTTAAAGTCTCCCTTTTATTTGAAATTCTTATGTATTGACAATGAAATATGAGCTTATATTACTCATCTCCTGCTCATATGTACCCAAACACACATCCCTAAAATTCCTATACTCATTTTTCTGTTTTGTTTTGTCTTGTTTTATTTTGTTTTTGATAACACCTGTGCCTAGTGAGTGTTGTCACATGTCAACGTCACAACCTTACTAAAGTACTGTTCTGTCTCCCGCAGAAAATACAAACTGCCAATAGTAATCTACTATTGGATGAGGCCTGGAGATCACCTACCCCATTTATGCCAGGACTTTAAATGGCTTAATCCTCCACAGCACTTAGACAGGTAACTACTGCTATTCTGCTGTTAATTTATTGAGTTTGTAATGTGTAGAAGAGAAAATTCCATGTCACTTTTTATCTTTTAGGGTTCTTTGTCTCCTCCTATACTGAGATACAGGAGTATGAATTAGGAAGTGTACGTGTGCTATTTAGGTCAACTCAAACTCTTATACCAGCATTTTAACTACTCCTGCATCCTTCTGTTTACTACTGTCTATTTCTTAAAAAAAATTCTCTGAGCAAGGCTGAGAGTAGGCCAGATCTATGAATATTGACTCAAATTAATAACAATAAAAAAATTACCACTCTGCTAAAACTTATTTACAGATTCACTGAGCTCCTAATAAAACCCCAACAGAAGTTTTCACAGTCCGAGGGGATAGAACAGGTAACTTGTATGGAGGCACAAAAGACCAAGGATAATTAGAGTGATCCTAAAAAAAGCAGACCTGATTTCAAATAATAGTACAGAGCCACAATAATAAAAATAGCATAGTACTGGCATGAAACCAAACAAGTTGGTGGAATACATTCGAGGTCTAGGTAAAGGTATACAAAACAAAAATGACAAAAATATTAATTTACAAAGTCCAGCATCTTTGCCAAAATTACTTGAAAATTTGATTTCTATATGCAGACAAATGAAAGTATATCTCACCATGAACAAAATTTAATTCTAAATGGATCAAGGACATCAACCTTCCTAAGATAGACCTATATCTTGAAATTGCTAGCAGAAAATGGAGACAGAACTGTGCAACTTGTAGACATAGGTACTGATTTTCTAAGTAAGATTCCAGTAGTGCATAAAATAAGATATGCTATCAAAGTATAGTATCTCACAAAACTATAATGTGTAGTATACCAATGGAAAAGTGAGTGAATGGACAGCTCATACTACAAGAAAAAACATTTTCAGCCATTAATCCAAGGGAAGATTTGTGTCTAAAATAAACAAATAATTTGAAAACCTGAAAATTAGGTAAATAAGCAATATTGAAGCATCCTTATTTGGACTTTCTGCTTGTTAATGTTCTTAAATTCTGTGTTATAATCTAAGTATTCTGCACATTTTGCTTAATATCCACTTATTAGCGAGTACGCACTGAGCATGTCATTTTGGGTCTCAGTTATCTCATTCAAGATAATATTTTATAGTTTCATCCATTTGCCTGCAAAACTGATGATATCCTCATTTTTAATAACTGAATAGTATCCTATTGTGTAAATGAACCACATTTTCTGTATCCAATATTCGTTTCAAGGACATTGGAATGTTTCCAGATTCTGACCATTACAAACAGGAACACAATGAACATAGTGGAACATAAGCCCCTGTGGTAGGGTGGGGGTCTCTTGGGTATATGCCCAAGAATGGTATAGCTGGGTCTTCACGTAGAACTATTTTCAGTTTTCTTTTTCTTCTTTTAATCTTTTTTCCCACTTATTTATTTATTGGATTTTTAAATTTACATTTCAAGTGTTATTCTTTTCCCCAGACATAAGCCCCCTATTGCATCTGTCACCCTTTCTTCTATAAAGGTGTTCCCCTCTCCAACCACACCCCTGCCTACCCTCCCCTGACATTGCCCTACATTGAGGGTCCAACCTTGGCAGGACCAAGGACTTCTCCTTCCTTTGGTGCCCAACAAGGGCATCCTCTACTACACATGAAGCTGGAGCCATGGATCAGTTCATGTATAGATTTTGGGTAGTGCTTTACTCCCTGGGAGCTCTGGTCGGTTGGCATTGTTGTTCTTATGGGGTTGCAAGCGCCTTCAGCTCTTTCAATCCTTTCTCTAATTTCTCCAATGGGGTCCAATTCTCAGTTCAATGGTTTGCTGCTAGCATTCACCTCTGTATTTGACATGCTCTGCCTGTGTCTCTCAGGAGACAGCTATCTCTGGTTCCTGTCAGCATGCACTCCTTTTTGTTTTTGTTTTGTTTTGTTTTGTTTTTAGCTTCATCCATCTTATCTAGTTTTGGTGGATGTATATATGGGGCACATGTGGGGCAGGCTCTGAATGGCCATTCCTTCAGTCTCTACTCCAAACACTGCCTCCATATTCCCTCCTAGGAATATTTTTGTTCCCCCTTCTAAGAAGGACGGAAGCATCTGCACTTTGGACCTCCTCCTTCTTGAGCTTCCTGTGGTTTGTGGATTGTATCTTGGGTAATTCCAGCTGTTGGGCTAATATCCACTTATCAGTGAGTGCATACCATGTGTGTTTTTCTGTGATTGGGTTACCTCACTCATGATGATATTTTCTAGTTCCATCCACTTGTCTATGAACTTTGTGAAGTCATTGTTTCTGGTAGCTGAGTAGTACTCTATTGTGTAGATGTTCCACATTTTCTGCATCCATTCTTCTGTTGAAGGGTATCTGGGTTCTTTCCAGCTTCTGGCTATTAAAAAGAAGGCTGCTACGAACATAGTGGAGCATATGTCTTTGTTGTATGTTGAAGGATCTTTGGGTATATGCCCAGGAGAGGTATAGCTGAGTCCTCAGATAGTAGTATGTCCAATTTTCTGAGGAAACTCCAGACTGATTTCCAGAGTGGTTACACCAGTTTTCAATCCCATCAGCAATGAAGGACTGTTTCTCTTTCTCTACAACCTTGCCAGAATGTGCTGTTACCTGAGTTTTTAATGTTAGCCATACTGATTGGCATAAGGTGGAATGTCAGGGTCATTTTCATTTGCATTTCCCTGATCACAAAGGACTTTGACCATTTCTTTAAGTGCTTCTCAGCCATTCAGGATGCCTCTGTTATGAATTCGAGTCTCCTTCCCACTTTCTCTTCTATTAGGTTCAGTGTATCTAGTTTTATGTAGAGGCCCTTGATCCACTTGGACTTGAACCTTGTGTGAGGTAATAAATATCGATCTCTTTTTATGCTCCTACATATAGACAGCCAGTTAAAGCAGCACAATTTATATAAGATTCTTTCTTTTGTCCGTTGTATGTCTTTGGTTTCTTTGTCAAACATCAAGTATCCATAACTGTATGTGCTTACTTCTGCATCTTTTATTCTATTCCATTGGTCAACCTGTCTGTCTCTGTAGCAATACCATGTGTTTTTTAGCACTGTTCCTCTGCAGTACAGCTTGAGGTCAGGGGTGGTGATTTCTGCAGAGGTTCTTTTATTCTTAAGAGTTGTTTTTGCTTTCCTATTTTTTTTGTTGCTTTTCCATATGCAATTGAGAACTGTGCTTCCCTGGTCTCTGAAAAAATGTGTGAGGAAATCTTTATGGAGTTTGCATTGAATCTGTAGATGTATAGCAATTACCTTTATTGATTTCCCCATCTAAACTTTTGGGCTATGAGAAACTAAGATCTATTAGGTTATTTGCACTGGAATTTCATTGCTATCTGTAGGATATACTTCAAATAGTCAATTATAATCCCATCATGTATGCATTCAGACTGCACTTTATCAAGACATGTCTGATGTGAAATAAGTTGAACTGAGTTTTATCCTTATAATGCATGAGTGGTAGGGAATTGGTGTTAAGAAATCTTCTACTTTTCAAATTCAAAATCTTTAGACAATTTTGGAATTTTCATAGCTCTCCATTTTGGAGTACATCCACCCAGTTTTAATCATGCCAGAATTTGCATCTGGATTTTAATTTATTCTTTTGCCTCAGAAGGTATTTAAAATATAGTTCTAACAGAAGGCTCTGGAAAGTGTATGAAAGCTTTATGACTGTGATAAATCCTCTTATATACCTGTGTACATTATTGACACCACTCAACAGAGTGAATTAGCTGACTTCTGGCGTTCTAATGTATCTTCTATTGTCATTTGACATGTTCAAAATAACCAAGTGTGAAGGCAGAAGAGTAAGGACTGTTACTGACTTGCCTAGAAGGAATTATGTCAGGTGTTACACTGCAAAACCATCTGCCTTACTTTGTCTAATTGCACTATGAACCAAGTAGTAAACTCTCCAAGTTTCATTTTATCTGGAAGTTAAAAGTCATAGATTTGTCACATTTTGTTCAAAGTCACACTTAAGTTGAAATTCAGAATTCAAACTTAATCTTCCTTCTTTCAACACATAGCCAACCTTCCAAAGGTATGCCATTTTTTACAGAGAAACTAAAGCAATTGGAGATAAACTTCTTGGGTAATTTCAAAGAATCTATATATTCCAGTATTTGATATCAAATTTTATGAATATACAGTTGATGTATTTGTTTTGTACATTTTCATGTATGCAGAGATATAAATTGCATATACTGTTATAAATATTCTATTCATGGCTGTGCTTTGTTTGCAAACCTTCCCTGTTTCTGAATCTCTAAGTACAAATTTGTTAGAAGAAAACAATTTCCATTCTCAAAGTCTTGATTCTTTGATATCACTTTTTATGTCAAAAAGAGGTACCTTTAGTATGATAAATATTGGTGAGAAAATGACCCATATATTTAATCAAGCAATACCTTTTGAAATAGTTAACCAAAGTTAACATTAACATTATCTTTGGTTACCACATGTATCTTTCCATAAGAAAAACATTATAAACTGTACACCAGGTAGTGGAGCCTGGCAAGGACATGCTGTTAGAAGACGGGTAGTGAAAGTAATTTTGACAAAAGCCGAATACATAACAATGGACAAGAACACTTACCTTTTGTTTACTGTTAGAATTGGATCTCAGAAGTAATGTTAAGTTTAGAACATAACAAAGACATGTTTGAAATTTAAAGGCAAAGGTTATTTCAGACATGGAGTGTGGAAAATGGTAGGTAAATAAGTGTTAGAGGAAATATTCATATCTTGATATCAGGACATAATCTATGTGTTGGATTAAGCAAAATAAAACCCCTGATTAATCAGAGAAGCTCACATTTTTTCCAGATGCTGCACTTGCTCAAGAAATTTTTTTTGAGATGAATAGAAATTCATATTCAGCTCTAAGAAATAATGGAGGGTCTTTATAACATTTACTTATATTCCCCACCAGTCACACATATAACACAAGGGTAACACCACTACCAGAGTATTGCCATCATGTAGTCCTCATGCATTTTCATCTCTCTGCCACCCTTTATGATACTGTTTGCTGGTCACTCCCACTTTCTTTTCACTTTCTCAGTTGAACCATTGTTGCTTTGCTGTTATCTCTGTAGTTCGTTGTCTTATGAATACTGTTCAAATCTTAAGAATACTTAAGAATCCTGTTCAATTCTTTAAAATATCATTCAAATTCTTAAGAATACTTAAAAATATGCCTCAAATTTTAAGAATATTGTTTAAGTAGTCTTAAGACTACTGCTCAAATCTTAAGAATGCTATTTGAATGCTGACCTTTTCCATTCAATACAAGGCTTTTCAGAGTTGTTGGGCAGAATATCTTAGCTGTTCATCCTGCTGCCAAGGGGTCTCCTATGAAGTATCATATCAACCTATTGAAGAACAGCTAGAGCCTTTGGGTTTCCATCAGCAATAAATACAATGGAAAGCATTCAAATAGAGGTCTTTGAGTGAACACGAATCTTCATTTTCTGGAGCAAATTTGTAGGATTTTAAACACTGTATTATTGGTAGTTTGCATGTGCTTCTTAACAAAACAAAGAGACTATTCAATTCCATATACCTGCAGCTGTGTTTCTTGAGTTTTCCACATCCTCCCCAGCATTCTGTATGTCTGAAACATTTCTGTTTCATCCTTTTTATGGGAATATAGTAAAAGTGGACTGTGGATTTACTCTGCATTTGCTCAATGCAGATTGTGTTTTTCAGAGACAGAAGTGTGTTATTTGTTCTGAACAACTCCCTCCTCCCCCGCTTTAGATAGACCTTCTTCTGGTGAAAATCAGTTGGAATTAAAAATGGGGAGATGGATAGTGATATGGCCAATGTTGTAATCTGGACGAGTTGTCCCCCATAATTCGAGGCATTTGAATACTTGGTCCCCAGTTGGTAGTCCTGTTTGAGCAGTTTAGAAATTGTAGTAGTAACTGGAGGAAGATACTATTGTGGCTGAGCATTTAGAATTTAGACTCTTTTTTTAAAATATTTTTTTCTTTTTTTTTATTAACTTGAGTATTTCTTATTTACATTACCAGTGTTATTCCCTTTCCCGGTTTCCGGGCCAACATCCCCCTAACCGCTCCCCCTCCCCTTCTTTATGGGTGTTCCCCTCCCCATCCTTCCCCCCTTGCCGCCCTCCCCAAGAATCACGTTCACTGGGGGTTCAGTCTTGGCAGGACCCAGGGCTTACCCTTAAACTGGTATATCTTACTAGGATATTCGATGCTACCTATGAGGTCAGAGTCCAGGGTCAGTTCATGTATAGTCTTTAGGTAGTGGCTTAGTCCCTGGAAGCTCTGGTTGGTTGGCATTGTTGTACATATGGGGTCTCGAGCCCCTTCAAGCTCTTCCAGTTCTTTCTCTGATTCCTTCAACGGGGGTCCTATTCTCAATTCAGTGGTATGCTGCTGGCATTCGCCTCTGTATTTGCTGTATTCTGGCTGTGTCTCTCAGGAGAGATCTACATCCGGCTCCTGTCTGCCTGCACTTCTTTGCTTCATCCATCTTGTCTAATTGGGTGGCTGTATATGTATGGGCCACATGTGGGGCAGGCTCTGAATGGGTGTTCCTTCTGTCTCTGTTTTACTCTTTGCCTCTCTATTCCCTGCCAAGGGTATTCTTGTTCCCCTTTTAAAGAAGGAGTGAAGCATTCACATTTTGATCATCTGTCTTGAGTTTCATTTGTTCTAGGCATCTAGGGTAATTCAAGCATTTGGGTTAATAGCCACTTATTAATGAGTGCATACCATGTGTTTTTTTCTGTGATTGGGTTACCTCACTCAGGATGATATTTTCCAGTTCCAACCATTTGCCTACAATTTCATAAAGTCATTGTTTTTGATAGCTGAGTAATATTCCATTGTGTAGATGTACCACATTTTCTGTATCCATTCCTCTGTTGAAGGGCATCTGGGTTCTTTCCAGCTTCTGGCTATTATAAATAAGGCTGCGATGAACATAGTGGAGCACGTGTCTATTTATATGTTGGGGCAACTTTTGGGTATATGCCTCAGGCAGTTCAATATCCAATTTTCTGAGGAACCTCCAGACTGATTTCCAGAATGGTTGTACCAGTCTGCAATCCCACCAACAATGGAGGAGTGTTCCTCTTTCTCCGCATCCTCGCCAGCATCTGCTGTCACCCGAGTTTTTGATCTTAGCCATTCTCACTGGTGTGAGGTGAAATCTCAGGGTTGTTTTGATTTGCATTTCCCTTATGACTAAAGATGTTGAACATTTCTTTAGGTGTTTCTCAGCCATTCGGCATTCCTCAGCTGTGAATTCTTTCTTTAGTTCTGAACCCCATTTTTTAATAGGGTCTCCCTGTGGTCTAACTTCTTGAGTTCTTTGTATATTTCGGATATAAGCCCTCTATCTGTTGTAGGATTGGTAAAGATCTTTTTCCCAATCTGTTGGTTGCCGTTTGTCCTAACCACAGTGTCCTTTGCCTTACAGAAGCTTTGCAGTTTTATGAGATCCCATTTGTGTGATTCTTGATCTTAGCACATAAAGCCATTGGTGTTTTGTTCAGAAATTTTTTCCAGTGCCCATGTGTTCGAGATGCTGCCTAGTTTTTCTTCTATTCGTTTGAGTGTATCTGGTTTGATGTGGAGGTCCTTGATCCACTTGGACTTAAGCTTTTACAGGGTGATAAGCATGGATCGATCTGCATTCTTCTACATGAACTCAAGAAATTTTTAAGTATCTTGGTATATAGATATATAAAATAGGTATACAAATCAAACGTTAGTCATAATAAGTCATAGAGAAATTAGTCTTAACATTTCATTGATATAAATATAATTTTACCATATAGTAAAGATGCAAGGGAATCTTCATATAGGTGACAAATATATGTTTTATTATTTTTACATAAATAATAACATCTTTCTTCAATATATAGTACATTATAGTTCTCAGAGCACTTTCCACATTGTTTTCAGGTTTCATCAATATGGGGCAATCACCACTGCTGAGAATACCACTTAGTATACATACAGAATATGAAAGGATGTTAGTGTATTTAGGGCCTGTTCAGAAATATCTGGAAGTTTTCCTTCCTAATTCCAACCAAGATTCTTTTAACAATTTATTTATGAAGCTCAAAGCAGACACTTGGTGAATTTTTAGATCAAATATTCTTATATAATAAAATAAGAAATATACTATTATACTTGTACATGATGGAATGACGATAAGAAAATATTTAATTCTACTTTTTTATTTAACCCATTATATTTGTCTATAAGAACAAGAATCTTTTTATGTCCAATAAAAATACTACAATTCACAACAAGCAATTGTCTCAAATCAGAGTCAAGGTGAATTGGAAAGAATTTGTTGGTATCGCCTGCCAAAATATCATGTGCAAACAAACTTAGCATGTTGTATGGCCAGAAGCAAGCTGCAGGGAAATAACTTACAGTAAGATGAGTGAACGCTACCCAAAATACCTATTTTTATTACACATGTGATTTTCAGAGTCATTTAATTGCTGCCAAATTTTCACAGCCGCAAACATTTAGATAATTAAGCCCATAAGGGCCTGAAGTATGGAAAGACTTTAAGCAACTTACAGCAGAAATACCAAAGCACATTGGGCAGCACACTTGGTGAAGAGATGGACGTAGATTCTAGCAGACAGGATGAAGGTTGATGAAGCAATGTACTTGGCCATGTCGACTTGCAATATCACTTACATTTTTACCTTTACTCTTCAATTTCAAATGAAGATTGAAAACTCAGGAGAAAGGGTAAGATATGACGTAAGGGGAATTTATAAAATATAGAAAATGCCATTATAATATTTGCTAATTTTAAAACAAAAGTACGGAAAAGGTAGCTAAATAAAATAGATGTCAAATGGTTTAACTATGGCAATCATTTTCCATAAATATAAATACAATAATATATTATCAATATACACTATAATTAATATATGAAAAATCAGATACCCTGAATCTAATCGAAGAGAAAGTGGGAAAGAGCCTTGAACTAATTGGCACAGGCAGAAATTTCCTAAATAGAACTCCAATGACTCCTACTCTAAGATCAAGAATTGATAAATGGAACGTCATGAAACTAGAAAGCTTCTGCAAGGCAAAGGACAGTCAATAAGACAAATTGGCAACCTACAGATTGGGAAAAAATCTTCACTAACCCCAAATCTGATAGAGGGCTAAAATCCAAACATTAAAAAAAAAACAAAAAACTTACAAATATATATATATATCAACAAGCTGACCACCAAAACCCCGAACAACCCAATCGAAAAATGGGGTGTAGAACTAAACCAAGAATTCAAATTAGAGGAATCTCGAATGGCTGAGAAGCACCTAAAGAAATGTTCAATCCCTAGTGATCAGAGAAATGCAAATCAAAACGACCCTGAGACCTTACACCAGTCAGAATAGCTACGATCAAAACCTCAGGTGATAACGTATGTTGGCAAGGATGTGTAGAAAGAGGAACACTCCTCCATTGTTTGCGGGATGGGATTGCAAACTGGTACAACCACTGTGGAAATCAATTTGGAGGTTACTCAGAAAATTAGAAACAGACCTACCTAAAGACCCAGAAATACCACTCTTGGGAATATACCCAAAGTTGTCCCACCATGCTACAGGGGCACATGTTCCACTATGTTCATAGCTGCCTTATTTGTGATAGCCAGAACCTGGAAACAACCCAGATGTCCCACAACAAAAGAATGGATACAGAAAATGTGGTTCATTTACATAATGGAATATTACTCAGCTATTAAGAATGAGGACATCCTGAGATTTGCAGGCAAATGAATGGTATTAGAAAATGTCATCCTGAGTGAGGTATATCAGGCCCCAAAACACATGCATGACATGACATGTTCTCACTAGTAAGTGAATATTCGCAAAAAAAAAAAATACAGAATACCTAAGATACAGCCTACAGAACTCAAAAAGTTCAAGAAGCTAAAGGGCCCAAGTGAGGACACCTCAGTTCCACTTGGGAGGGGTAGGAAGCAAGCACAAGGAGGGAGGGAGGGACAAGGAAGGAAAAGGGGATGGGTGTGGGGATAGAGCGGAACATGATCTGGTATTGGGTGGGGGAAAAGGACTGAAAATCTGAGGACCAGCAGGAAGAACGGAAACTGGCAACCTTGAGAGGAAGGAGGTTGGAATAACCCTTTAGAATGTACCAGAGACCTGGGAAGTGAGAGACTCTCAGGACTCACACGGAGGGTCCCTAGATGAAATGGCTTACACTGGGGAGAGGGAACTTGTCGAGCCCACCACCAGCAGAAAGACAAGGCATCAAGTGAGGGATGGGGTTGATATCCCACAGCCAAAGCTCTGACCCATAAATTCTTCCCGTCTGAAAGAAATGCAGAGATGGAAATGGAGAAGAGCCCGAGGAAAAGAAGGTCCAGCGACAGGGCCAAAATGGAATCCAGCTCAAGGAGAGGCTCCAAGTCACGACACCATTACTGAAGCTATGGGGCATTCACCAAAAGGGACCCACCAAGTTTGCTCTCCAAAAGACCCAACAAGCAGCTGAGTCAGATGCAGATATGTGCACCCAACCAATGAACAGAAGCTGCTGACACCTGTGGTTGAATTAGGGAAAAGCTAGAGGAAGCTGAGTAGGAGGGCAACCCTGTAGGAGAACCTGCAGTCTCAATCAACCTGGACTCCTGAGATCTCTCAAACATTGCATCACCAACCAGGCAGCATACACCAGCTGAGATGAGGCGCCCAACACATATACAGCAGAGGACTCCTGGGTCTGGGTTCAGTCAGAGAAGATGCAGCTAACCCTAAGGGGACTGGAGGCCCCCGGGAGTTTAGAGGTCTGGTGGGGTGGGTGGGGTGGGGACATCCTTGTGGAGATGAGCAGGGGGGTGAGTACAGTGGAAGGGGGAAGGAAGGAAGTATGGGATGTGGAACTCTGGTAGGGGTGGGTTGTTCATAATGGTTTGCTCTGTCTGCTTTAAGAAGAAAACAAAAACAAAACAAAACAAAAAAAAAAACAACTTTATCGATTCTTTGTGAATTTCACATCATGTACCGTAATTCCAATCATCTCTGCCTCCCCTCATGTACTCTTTCCACTCTTGCCATTTCTACTACAGAAGAAATGAAATCTCATCGTGAAAGCTGTAGTGTCCCAGTTTGTCCCTCAGCACACCCCTTTGTTCCTAATTCTTTGCTTGCAAATGTTCTTATAGAGTGTCATTGGTCTGGTTTGTGGCCACTGGCTTCTGCTACACTCTCAACACTGGAACCTCACCAGGATTCCTCCCTGATATCCTGTTGTTGCCCTGTGTCATAGAGATCCTGTAACTTGGGCTCGGTGGGAACAACCCTTTACATGTTCCAGCAGTTTACAGATGAGGGTAGGTATTGGGGTGGACCAAACCAAAGCCCTGGACCTGGGCCTTGGTTTTATCTGAGTAGGTCAGCTATTCTACACCCACAACCACAGTTTGAAGTAGCAGAGCCAGATCCCATGTCTTTGGGATCAGTTCACCTGCAACCCACATAACCAGGGCTAACTCTACTGTGCTGCACAGGTAAGGCAGAACTGGTGAGGCTGTTCTACTGAATGTTATATCCAGTGAGGGACACAGCCAGCTCTCCCATGCTCATGACCTTGGGGCTGGCACACCTATGCCACCACAACTCTTCTGTTGGTCAGCTCTTCTGTGCTGCCCAGGTACGGTACAGGGCCCACTCTTCGGAGTCCATCCTACTTTCTTATAGGACCTATGACCAGCAGCCCAGAGACAGCATCACCCACAATGGGCTGGGCCACTGTTAGCCATCACTAGTTAAGAAAATACCCTACAGACTTGCCTATAGTATGATCTAATGAAAGCATTTTCTTTTTTTTTTTTTATTTTTTAAATTTTTTTCCCATCTTTATTAACTTGAGTATTTCTTATTTACATTTCAATAGTTATTTCCCCTTCCCGGTTTCCAGGCCAACATCCCCCTAATCCTTCCCCTTCCCCTTCTATATGGGCTTCCCCATCCTCCCCCCATTACTGCCCTCCCCCCAACAATCACGTTCACTGGGGGTTCAGTCTTGGCAGGACCAAGGGCTTCCCCTTCCACTGGTGCTCTTACTAGGCTATTCATTGCTACCTATGAGGTTGGGGCCCAGGGTCAGTCCATGCATAGTCTATGGGTAGTGGCTTAGTCCCAGGAAGCTCTGGTTGCTTGGCATTGTTGTTCATATGGGGTCTCGAGCTCCTTCAAGCTCTTCCACTCCTTTCGCTGATTCCTTCAACGGGGGTCCTGTTCTCAGTTCAGTGGTTTGCTGCTGGAATTCGCCTATGTATTTGCTGTATTCTGGCTGTGTCTCTTAGGAGAGATCTACATCTGGTGCCTGTCAGCCTTTACATTTCTCTAGCTTGTGTCAAGTTGACAAAACTATCCAGCACACTTGGTATCAGTAAATGTTGCGGTTTATAATTTATAATGTTATAAACATGTTAATATCTTTTTATAATTTACTAGCAGCTTAATAATATACAATGTTCTTAGCACATAATTGACACCACATAGATAGGATTATACAGGCTTATAAAAAGCATGCATTATCACAATGAATATTACTATCAAAGTTATAATAAAATGCTTATAGTAGCCACAAAAGTAATCGTTCTATCACTCCATTCCATTGAGTGAATTAGTTAACATCATATTTTGAGCCATGAACCACAAATCAAATACTGTGTAGAACAAATATTGACATTTGAGCATACATGTTAGCAGAAAGCTCCAGAGAAAGCAAGGGAAATATGGCTACTTTAAGAGAAGCAGATCCTTCTGTGGTGTCACTGTCTTTCAAATTGCATCGCTTCATGTATAATCTATTTCTACTTCCCTTAAATGATGACTGTATTCTCAGCATGGTACTAAATATATTTTCATATACTTACATATGAAAATAACACAGGAAAACTGTGGTACAGATGAAGTTATCAGAAAACACAAAAGAATGAAATAGAAACAATTTGCTTATTTAAAACATTACTTGGAAAGAATCCAAACCTAGTACCAAGGAATTAATATCAACGTACAAGTTGCAATTCAATTAAGGATGATGATACCAAACAAGGTAATTCAAAACAAAAATTACAGAAGACTATAAATGTATTAACATGTTTCAATCAATTTAATTTACAGAAGAGATCATGAAGATTATGAAAGTGAATGCATACAGACCATATTTGGAAGAGAAAAAAAAATTCATCAAGTACTGTGCAGATGTTGTCTGGCATAATTTTGACTCATACCAGACTGATACCTAATTGTGTAAACTTCAGTGGTTTTCTGAAAATAAGGAAAATATATGTAATGGAACACAATTAAAGCTAAAATTAGGAAGCATGTAATAGCCGTAATAATCAATCCACGAGGAAGAGAATAAAATTCATATTAAAGAGTAATTACTCAGGACTACCTGGCAGGGCTGGGAGTGGGGTTGCGAGGCAGTGCTTCTTGATATAGGAAGAGATTTTTAAAATTCAGTTTCAAGAATGGTTATGAGAATGAGAAATAACTTTGGCATGTGTCCAAAACGTATTCTGTAATTGATAGAAAGGGAAATTTCTTTAGGTGATGTTTTTACTACGCTCCCAACTAAAGCAAGTGTGTTATGCTATGGAGTCACTCTTTAAAAATACATTAATTTTTATTGGATATTTTATGTATTTTCATTTCAAATGTTATCCCCTCACCCCTCACCCCTCCCCCCTCACTCCCCTTGCTTTTATGAAGATGCTTCCACTCCCACCCACCCACTCCCACCTCAACATCCTGGCATTCCCCTACAGTAGGAAAATAAGCCTTCACAGGACCAAGGGCTTCTCCTCCTATTGAAGACAGACAGTGCCATCTTCTGCTACATATGTAGCTGGAACCATGGGTCCCTTCATTTGTACTCTTAGGTTGGTGGCTTAGCTCCTGGGAGCTCCAAGGTGTCTGGTTGGTTGATATTATGGTTCTTCCTATGGGGTTGCAAACAACTTCAGTTCCTTCAGTTCTTTTTCTAACTCCTCTGTTCAGGTCCTTGTGCTCAGTCTGATGGTTAGCTGCAAGCATCCCCATCTGTATTTGTTGTAATCTGGCAGAGCCTCTCAGAAGACACCCATATCTGGCTCATATCAGCAAACACTTCTTGGCATCAGCAATAGTGACTGAGTTTGGTGGTTGCATATGGAATGGATCCCCAGGTGGGGCAGTTTCTGCATAGCCTTTCCTTCAGTTTCTGTTCCACTCTTTGCCTCTGTATTTCCTTCAGTGAGTATTTTGTTTCCCCTACTAAGAAGGACTGAAGCATCCACATTTTGGTCTTCCTTCTTGAGCTTCATATAGTCTGTGAATTGTTTCTTAGATTATGCTAATGGATGGAACTAGAAAATATCCTGAGTGAGGTAACCCAGTCACAAAAGAACGCACATGGTATGTGCTCACTGATAAGTGGATATTAGCCCAAGAGCTCAGAATATCCCTAAAATACATTAATTAATAAAGTCACTCTGCAAACAAGCTCCCAAAATGCAATGTGCTATTAAAATACTTGTGTATGCTGCCACCTAATTGTACACAGACAAGTCTGTAAACAGAATGGAAATATCCTTAGTGGGAAAACACTCTGAATCAAAATAATAACAATCAACCAACTGAAGCATTTAAATTAAATTAAATAACACTTAATGTCATTTGAAAATGAGATACGAAAAAACACAGTTGCTGAAATTAGTCAGCAAAATAAATAATTGAATGGTTTAATTTTCCAAAGCATTGGATACATATAGTAAGCTTTATGTCTTTGACCTTTGCAAACTCCCATGTTGAAATAAAAGATACAGTATTCCTCAAATATATTTGGGTCCATAGTTTATTCATTATAGTTGAGATGAAGTGTCATAAGATTTTGGACTTCAAAATAATATTATTGGTACTAATTTCAAGAAGTGTCATGGCATATGGATTTGTATGCATGTGTAAGTGATTAGAATAATATTTCGTATAAGAGCTTGAGATTTAGAATTACAAGGCTGAGGGATTCTGGGATATTTTATTTCTCCCCTAAATCCAAAGGTAAGTATCCTTAGCTATACATCTGCCTCACTTCACAGTAATCAGTGACTTCTCTTATTCTTTTCTTATCCTTACAATGGGATTTTAATTTATTTTATGAGTACTGCATGCCTGTTTATCTGTATGTAATTTGTGTTCTAGTAGGTATCTGGGATTCCAAAAGAGAGTACAAGATCCCCTGGAGTTACATATAAATGTGAGCTGTCTGAACCCAGGCCCTTTGTGAGCTAAACAAGTGTTCTTAAATTTTGGGCTACCTCTCTACCAAAATTGGGATATTTCTCTGTCTCTGACTCTGAGTCTCTCTCAGTCTGTTTCTGTCTCATTCTGAGTATCTCTCATCTCTGCCTCTCTCTTCCTTTCCTTCTCCTCTCTCTCTCTCTCTCCCCACTGTCTCCTCCTCCTCCTCCTCCTCCTCCTCCTCCTCCTCCTCCTCCTCCTCCTCCTCTTCCTCTTATTCTTCTTACACTCCACCCCGATATAAAAATCTTACCCTGTAAGCTAGGCTGGACTAGAATGACAATGATTACCACACAGGTCTTGAAATAATTCATGGCAAGTCTCCAGCCTCAACCTCTAGAGTTCTTGGTTATCAGTGTGATCAACAGACAAGTTGGGATTTGTAATTCCTAATTATGTTTCACAATTCTGGGCCAGGGGCTTACAGCAATTCTGATAACAGAGCACTTTCTAAGGATTCACCTTCCAAAAGAGTTGACATTCTCAAGAACAGATAAAATAGAATCATCTTGTCCTTGTGAGATTTGCAAGAATCTTCACACTTTTCCAAGTTGTTTGTGCATAGAGAAGAAGAAGGAAAGAATCTTCCTACCTGATTTCTGTTTCTCTTTCTAAACCTCATATTCACTGAGACTTGTATGAGTAGACTTTTCTATCTCCTTTCTATCTGAGGATGATGTTCCTTATGTGCCCTTTGCCACCAGCTATTTCCAAATTTTAACACAAAACCCCTAACCCAACACTCTCTCTCTCTACTCTCCTCTCTCACTCTCTCCTCTCTCTCTCTCATCTATCTATCTCATTCATCTATCTATCCATCCATTCATCTATCTATCCATCTATCTATCTATCCATCTCCCCATCTCCATCTATCTCCTCTTCCCATCTATCCATTCATCTATCCATCTATCTATCCATCTATTCTATCTATCTATCCATCCATCCATCCATCCATCCATCCATCCATCCATCCATCCATCCATCCATCCATCTATCTATCAAATATCTATCCATTCATCTATCTATATCCCATCATCATTCATCTATCTATCTCATCTACCCACCCATCTATCCATCAAGCTATCCATCTATTATCTATCCTATCTAATCTATCTATCTATCTATCTATCTATCTATCTATCTATCTATCTATAATCTATCCACACAATTCCTAGAATTCATGACCACTGTATTCCAATAATAAGGGTAGAAGGTAGAATGTCTGCATGATCTCAGACATAGTGAATAAGTACAGCAGCTCCTCTTGGCCCATTCCATTATGTTTTAAGTAACTGGCTACAAATGAACATATTTTAAGAGACACTTTTGTTAAAATATATAGAAGTATTGAAACAATGGACCCCAGAATGCTCATGCTCAGAGGAAGAAAACTCCAGATGGAGAAGGAGCTTACTCCCTCTCGGAAAGAGATTTCACTCAATTCTAACAAGTTTTCAGGTTCCCTTACCAGATGTGAATGAAGCCATAGGAGTAAAGGTAGAATGGTGGGAAGGACCTCAACTTTACTGAACTGCTAATATGTGTATGACCTTGAACATTTGTTTCAAAACTGATCTCATATCAAGGCCTTGAGGAGGGACTTGAAAGATTTGCTGGATCTTTTCTGCCCACCTTTCCAATGTGGTCATATTGAAGGAAGCTCCCGTTTTTTGTTTGACTATTAATTTAGCTATTTTATTTGGCTTATTCAGAGCAAGTGGCTGGCTGGATGTGACTTGGGCCACAAGTTGAGGCCTCCAAGTCGGATAACAGTTATCAACTATTCTACATTCTGTCCCCATGAAATCTCCATTCCTATAGCAATAGCTAACATACAGTATGTGTACTTGTCTAATAATAAAGTGTGAACCATAAAATTTTTAAGACACTTTTATGCTGTATAGTATGTAAGAATATTATTCTACTTGAAGATTGAATAATTCTTCATCATATAGAGATGTTAAATTTTGTCTACTCATCTGTCAATTAACATGGGGTATCTTCTGCACTTAGTACAAATACAAAAAATGTTGCTATGAATGAAAATGCCTAAGTATCTGGTTTATTACCTGCATTCAATTATTTCAACCTACATGTAGGTTTCCATAGTGACTGTTTCACATCTCCATCAAGATCACACAAGGCTTCCAGTTTTCCCCCAGCATTTAGTAAGGTCTAGGTTTTAAGAAATACAATAGGCATCCTAATGGGTGAGAAATAACCTTATTTGGGCTTTGGCTTGCTTTTCCCTGATAATTAGTGAAGCTGAAGTTTTTCATGTTTATTAGCCATTTATACACACTATTCAAAGAAAGGTCAATTTAAGTCCTTGGCCTATTTTTTATTTGATTTCTGTTGTTAGATTTGCTTTTAAAAAGACATTTAAAATATTTTAAGTTAAGTTAGCATACCATGCAAATTAGTATATTTTGTAGGATTGTTTCTGTGTTTTAGAAATTATGTGCATATTTTGGATATTAATTACTTACCCACTATATAAGTTTCTTAAATATTTTTTCTTGTACATATTCTCATTTTATTCTATTAATATTGTCCATTGCTAATGGGAGGTTCTAGTGAACTCCAATTTATCTTTGCTTTTGGTTGCTTGTCATAAACAGGAAGTCATTGCCACATCTGATGGCATGAAGCTGCTTGACCTCTGATGCATTTTAAACCTATTTTGAGTAGGTGTTATAAGGGCAAAATTTTAGTCTTTTGCATAGAGGCAAAAGAGATTTTTCTCGCTTTTCTCAATAACATTTATTAAAGGACCATCCTTTACACTCTGAGTACTCTTCATAACTTACAAAAGATCCTTTTGACTTTTGGGATGGAGTGATAGTTTATCATTCAAGAGCTCTAGTTGACCTTCCTGAAGACCTGGCATGGATTCCTAGGGACCACATAGGTGTCTCAGAGCCAACTGTTAACTCCAGTCCTTGGTAATATAATGTATTCTTCTAGTGTCCATAAGCAATTCACAATGTGTTATACAGACATAGATTAAGGCAAAACACATACACACACACACACACACACACACACACACAATGAGAAATTAAAAAATTTTGCCCATATGTGAAAGCTTGATTAAATTCTAGTGTCCAAGTCCTGTATAGACAGGAGTTGTTTGGAAAAGCCATGAAACTGTCTCAATACAGAGTTTTCATAGTAGGTAGAACTTCTTCCATTCCTCAATTTCTTCAGTGGACCTCCTCTTCAAAGAGAAATATGATCACACCAATATTTAACCACTTATTCTTTTGCATCCCATCTCTCTCACAATGAACAAAGAAGAAATTAAATATTTCTACTGTTTTCTTCCTGACTGATTTGTACCTTATGTTTATAAATTGTTGTTTTGTCCCCTAGTTCTACATCTTGTGCAGGTGAGCATAGACATACAATATGTTATCTTGAACCGGTAAATCTCCCAATTACTTCATAAGACCTTAAATTTGCTTTGACATTCAGTTGTTGCAACTACTGTAAATACACTGTCTATAGAGGGCCGAAGAACATCGCCACCACAAAATGGCGCTTTATTCCACTGGCCACGGGAAGGCCAGAGATAGTTTCATTACAAGATGGCGCTGGCCTCTGTCAAGGCCAGCCGATTTCCTTTCAGGAAGTTAACTGTGGGGCATGTGCAAGAGTGCCTTCTGTGCCAGGTCTTTGCCCACTCCGGGCGTGTTTAATGAGACCAAGTGGGTAAGCAACAATCAGGGTGGGATGCGTCTGGGTAGGGTGTATATAAGTTATGCCATGTTGGCACCCCATGCCCCCCTCTGTTATTAATGCAAAATATAAGCATTTTGGCTACAGAAGGATTCGTGTGTTCCCTGCATTTGCTTGGCAGAGACAGCGCTGACAACTGTCTACAGTAATATGGCGGAAGACTCAATTTCGCGGCATCTATGAGTGGAACAGTGAAGAGACAGAGAATTATTATTGAGTGATTCTTGTGAGCACCTAGGAAGAAAAATAATGCCACTTTTAGACATGGTTAGAAAATCTTAGATTGACCACTGAAGGTAAGATCTCTCTCTCTCTCTCTCTCTCTCTCTCTCTACATAGATATATATATGCACATATATACATATACATATATACACACATATACATATACATATATACACATATATATACATATATATAACATATATATATACACATATATACATATATATATATATCAAAAGATCTAGGTGTATGTGCATGTAAATGCATCTAACATTACGTTGAAATTGCTCAGGACCTAAACAAAATATCGAGGTTTTTTCATCAGTAGAGAATATTGAGGCATAAATTTTGGAACTAGAAAATATCCTTTGAAATATAATAGATTACTCTTATGAGAAATATTCTAAATAAAAAGATTTCAGGACAGCAGTGAAGCCAGAATTTCTGATTGTCAATAAATGGAAAGGCAGCTGGAAGTCTGGGAAAGGGTACAAAACTAGGAATAATAGACAACAAAGGAAGAATTTGCCAACTAAATAGCACTGCCAAGTACTGGCCTTTCCAGTGGATGGTCAAAGAATCTATTGCTGAATGTTGAAAGGCATCACTTGGACCAACCCACACAAGAGTCATTGCCATCTGTCTTCCTGGCATTTGCTATTCTGCAGCTTACCCAGGTTTTCATGAAATATAGAAATTTGAACATTGCAAAATCCCACTCATAGAATTAAAAAAAATCAATGTCAAAAGGTTTTATTTGCTTCTTTAAATTAAAACTTTATGAAAGCATGTAACTTCATTCAAACTTTAGTCCCTTTGATTTTGTGATGTATATGTTGTTATTATTATTCAAAAGTTCTCCCACTATAGCACAAATATTGAGAGGAGGAACAATGAGCTTCATTAGTTACAAATATGTTTTGCTAATTAAATGATGAGAATGAAGTAATGCACTTAAGATTACACCCAAATCTAATTTTTTCATTAATTAATTCATTATTCAATTTACATGCCGATTACAGTACCCTCCCTTCTACAGATTCCCCCTCACACAACCCCTTTTCCCACCTAACCTTCCCTTCTCCTCTGAGAAGAGGAAGCCAGCCCTGGTATCACCCTAGTATACCCAAGTCACTGAAGGATTAGGTGCACCCTGTCTCACTGAGGCCAGACAAGGCAGCACAGTAGGGGGAACGAGATCCAGACAGGCAGCAGATATAGGAACAGCCCTACTCCAGTTGTTAGGGGACCTGCATGAAGACCAAGCTGCATATCTGTTGCACATGTGGTGTGTAGTGGGGGCAGCTAGGTCCAGCCAGCTCTTTGGTTGTTGATCAAATCTCTGGGAGCCCTAAACATCCAGGCTAGTTGACTCTGATGTTCTTCCTGTAGAGTTCCAATTCCCCACCTGGTCCATTGATCCTATCCCCAGTTTTTCCACAATTCTCCCTGAGCAACGTCCAGTGTTTGGCTGTGAGGCTTCTGCATTTGTTTTAGTCAGCTGCAGAGTGGAGCCTCAGAGAATAGTAATACTAGGCTCCTGTCTGCACACATAACAGAGCATAATTAATAGTGACAGGGATGGGATGGGTTTCAATTTGTGCCAGTCCTTGGTTGGGCATTCCCTCAGTCTCTATAAAACCATTGTCCTTGTACTTCTTGAGGGCACGACACATTTTGAGTTGGTTTCATGGGTTGGTTGTTGCCCTTATAAAAAACCTTTATAAAGTTGTTGCCATGTTGCCCAAGAAAGATTCTGATAAAATTCAATAATATACTTAGTTGCCGGCTGTATTAAAACACATTCAGTTCATTGTGACTCAATATTTGAGAATCT
>NC_046172.1:124803266-124815766 GCF_011064425.1 Rattus rattus | reverse complement strand
TTATTTCATGTTCTTAAATTTATTTACTTAGTGTATTACACACATGTGTCATGTATGTGTATGTGTGTGGTTTATGTACACATGTGCTACACAAAGTGGAGGTCAAAGGACAATTTGTGAAAGTTGGTTCGCTCCTTTTACCATGTTTGTTCAGAGTGTCAAAATCAAATACATTTTCCCACTAGACTTTCCATTATATTAAGTAGCCCTATGACCTTAGACAAGTCCCAATATCCATCATTCAAAAGAAATGATACCTCTTCTATTTCTCATGATTGCTACATTTTAAAGTATATAAAATAGTATATAAATCTGTATAAATATCTATGGGGTATAATGTACTAATATAATAATTTAAATTTATTTTGATACTTGTTAAGAAATCAGAACTTCTCCAGAATAAATTTTTGCTTTCAGTTTTTAGCTGTTTAGACAGAAATGCTATTGATTATTTTAAAGGACTGAAAATCAAACTATAAATCAAGAGAAGACCTAGAAACAGATTTTTTTTTACTTGTGAATTATTCCAGCTACTTAATGAGCATCAATACTTCTCAAAGTTCAAAACCTTGGAGGTGGAGGGATTACTTTCAAACTTATTTTGAGAGGATATTACTCTGACAGTAAAACCACATAAAGATACCACGAGGAAATAAAATTAAAGCTGACAATTCTGGTGAACATAGATAAAAAGCCTCTAAAATACCAATGAACTGAATTCAAGAATATATTAAAAAGTTCATAGAATGTAATTAAGGAGGATCCATTGTTTTTGCTATATGAATTATTCATAATACTTAAATGCATTATTTTTTATACCACATTAATAAAAGTAAGGTAATGATCACAGCATTTGTTATCTTAGTAGATTTACAACAAAATAAAATTCAACATACTTTCATAATGAAAACTCTCAGTGGATCAAGAACAGAGAATAATTACCTCATCATAATAAAAGTCATGGAGTAAAAGCCCATTAGTAAATCACAATAATTAAAACCTAAATGCCTTCTCTTAAGATTAGACAAAGTCAAATACAGCCACTCCTATTTCTTTAGATCAATGCAGTAATAGAAATCCTAGTCCAAGCAATTTGGCAAGAAACGAAATGAAAAAATGAAGTACATTTCAAATTATCGATCATGTGACTTTATCTACAGAAACACCTAAGGTCTCACAAAATAACTTAGAATTCTTTCTTCCTGTCTTCCTTCTTCCTTCCTTCCATTCTTTCTCTTAATGGTATAGGTATTTTTTGCCTATGTATATGATTTTTACACCTCAAGTGTACATAGGGCTATGAGCAGCTTAAGTGGGTGTCAGTCTCCTGGAACTGGACTTACAGATGGTCGACTTGCTCTGCAAATGTTAGAAACTGAATCTAGGTCCTCTGGGATAATAGTCAATGCTCTTAACTACCAAGCTTCTGTAGCGTCTGCTTCAGAATGAAATATTTATAAATAAGCTAAACATCAGAAATAATGAACACATTCACTGAAAATTAAGAAACATTGATGAAATAATTTAAAGACTCTATAAAAATGCACAGTATCTCACGCTGAAGTTATTCCACAATCTGTAAAAATTACAAAGTCATCTTTATTTCTGGTAGCACTATTTCCAACAGCACCAATATCTATAAAGTGTAAATGACCTTTGGTAGCTAAATGTGTGTGTTAAATCTAATATAAACATAGACTAGTATATCTGTAGCCTTCAAAAGAGAGAAATCTCCCTACCTTATATGGAAGATGTTAGGCTAAGGGAAATAAACTAGTCACAAATGTGTTATGTAAAGGAAGGGATGTCACAACCCATACAGTTTTTGATAGGAAATTGCTTGATCTATCAGCTGAGCGCTCACCTAAAACTGAATATACATAAAAATAGATTCAAGTTCCTCTAATATATAAGCACATTACTGTTCAATTCACCCAGTATCCAGTTTACTAAATGTTATCTGGTAGCACTAAATTTTTAAATGTTCAAGCAGAAAAACAATCTGGAAGATAACAACATTTTGAAGAGTATACTTGGTCTCGCCTTCATGCTTCAGTTAGCTTTGGATTGCCTATTCTGGGCAGGTGGTTTTAGTTACCAGACTTGTCAATGATAGTGCTAGCCAAAAATTGTTCTTTAAGACTTTCAAAACAAAAAAAAAAAAAAAAAAAAAAAAAAATGTCTTTCAAAAAATATGCAGTTCAGTAGATATCATCATTGAATATGACAGCATGTAAAATCGAAAAGAGTGAAAACCATTCCTAAAGAACTAAATGTTAGAGAAAATTTCCAGCAAAATAGCTCCAAGGTGAATTGGATGTCTGTGAGTGTGTAATAAAAATCACGTTGTCCGAATATGCCTGTCATGTCCCCTTTGAAATAGATGGTGTTGTGGAAAAAGCAAAAGAGAAAAATAAAAAGATTTTAGGAAAATACTAACCAGAAGTAAAACTGAATGTTAATATTTTCTAATAGTAAATTATAATTATCATTCATCCAATACATTAATTTTCTTTAATATGTGTCAAAGCAATAGGCTATTCTCAAAAATTAGTTTCAATGGGAAGGGTGGATATTTGCACTTTGAAGTTGTATATTTCATACAATGGCTTATATTGTAAATAATCAAACGAATCGACTTAAAAATATCTTTCTGAATGGAAAATTTTAGATACTCACATGGGCAAATCAACTGTGGAATTTATCACTCTAGAGACAAGAAAAAAACTGCCCAAAAAACAGACCATAAATAAAGAGCTAAAGTGAATGTATCAGGAACTAGATGTGCCTCTGATTTTTCCACAGTAACACCAGAAGTTAAAGGTCTATATTTGAGATTCTGAATTAAATGACTCCAGCCCACAATTCCAAGTGCAATCAAGGCTCTGAAGAGATCAGTGTCCTGTCCTTTTGTCCGTATGAAGACATAACTGATGATGCTGGAGAACAGGACCCTAACTTCAGTCCTTGAATTCTAGTCTCAAAAATCTCGGAGATCTCAACTTCTTCTATGTATAATTTACCCATTGTGTGAAAAGCTGTTACAGAAGACCACTCTATTCAAATGGCACGGTCTTAAAATCAGTTATCATTTTAGCAAAAACCTGAACTTACTCAAACTTGGAATTAGCAATGTTCTTCAACCATGAAGTTAGCAAGTTAATTATCCAAACCTGAAAGATATTTAGAGTGCAAGGGAGGTACTATTAATAGTTCAAGTGGGATAGCAGGAATAATTTAGATCTGTTCTAGGCAAACTAGGACATATGGTGAGTCTAACTATTGTGCAAATACAACTCTCCACCTGGTGTTAGTTTATTTTTAATTAAAGTCAAACAACTTGAGAAAATACACAGTTTGTGGATCTTGGAAGATTCGTCCTAAAACATAAAAATATCACAATGCCATTTTACTGGAATAGTCACTTTCTTTTCATATGTTCCGGCATCCATAGCTTACTGTCTGAAAATAAATGACAACAATAACGTCCATGAAAATTATTTCGAAAAGCACACTCTAGGAATAACATATTGTTGTTCATTCTGAGTACTTCATAAATTACTGGTTAGCCACCAAATGAATCAAGCCTCATTTTAAAACTCTAACAACCTGATTTCACTAAATAATATAAAAGCCAATTTAATGACCTTTTTCAGTCCTTTTCTGCCAGTCAATATCAATTGTCATTGAGGTGATGCCTAAGCTCATAAATAATCAAAATCTACATAGAGCATAAAAGAACAAAATTGAACTATACTTAACTCACTATAGAGGCCATTTCATTTATTTTGTGTATGTGGAGTATAGTGAATACATTTGTATTAGAATTGCGATTCTTTGACAACCCATCAAGAAGAGATTGCTGTTGTTCCTGTCATTCAGACTTTTTCTTTTCAAGCATAACATAAGCTGAGAAGAAGCCGTTATCCTACTTTTCACATTTCCATTTGATAAACTCACACGAAATTATTTTGATGTGTTTTTTGTATTGAATAAAGAAGATTCATCACTTCAAAGGTTTCCAGCATTTCTGTAAAGTTTATTAATTATGACTTATTTATCCAAGTGAGCAATCATGAATTTTAAATAATACTACATACATGTAGTCCCAGTAATAAAAATGATTTCTCCAAATTTCAGTCCATTCTACTAGAAAATTCTTACTGCAAGAGAAGCTTTTCTTTGGATTTTTCTATTTCCCATATCTTTAAAAGGATACACACACACACACACACACACACACACACACACACACACTCACACACAGACACATGCGTGCGTGTGCGTGTGTGTGTGTATGTGAATAAGTTGAAAAGGAAAGTACATCACTGTTAATTTGATTTTGAACTCTTACTCTTTCAAAGGGGTTTGAAATAATGTCACCTTATGTAACCTGTGGACTTGTATTTTAACCAGAGTATAAAAGAAAAGCAATAATCAAACATCCTTCTATATTCTATATTCCTAGTATTTGGAAATTTTTCCTTTTGAAAATTTCTGTCTTGTAGCTGAGATGAGACAAAGGAAATATGGTTAATTCTTCTGGATTTTTTTTTTTCTTCCCTGCATGCATACATGGAGGAAAAACATGTTAACTCCTAAGTCACTAGGCTATTGGCCCTTAATCAAATCTGTTTGCAAGCCTGAACTGAAGCTGTTCAGAGAGACTTAAAAGGAAGTGAGTTAGCTTCAAAACTCAAAAGGTACCATTGATGCTGTATTTTTAAGTTTTTAGTTCAGTACAGTTACTTTGTGTGTACATATAGTATTTTATACATGGAACTTTCGATGGTGAAACAATTCTGGAACTAATTCTAGTTCTTGATTTCTAATTATAGGCAAGCCTGAAATCATCTCTAGTAGGATTTACTTACTTAAGCCATTGTCAATTGCTGCATATCATCCCACAAAAGACCATACCAGTAAGAGTATGTAAGAGTACTGAACAATAGAGTGAAGGGGTAAACATCACAGATGTGGTTTTGAACATTCAGAGAATCCTTAACTACAAGTAACCTTTCTTCCCCTCGTGACTGGAGGCTATTAACTGACAATTAATATCCATTATACCTTAGTTCTACAGTAAAATTTCTGGGATTATACAGAAAAGAAACAGCTTTCTAGTTCATTTGGAGAATCAGATGTGGAAAAAGCAAGTTAGAAATTTGTTTAAATTCTCAGAGCATCAAGAAATGATTTCAGTTTGTACAGTGCTCTCTATAGAAAAATAGGTTTCCAATGGAGGGGCTTCCTTGCCCAAACATCAACTGATCTGCCCCAGTGAGAGTAATCAGGTGCCAGTGCTGTGCTTACAGTACACTGACAGGTGGCAGGCAGCACTTCTAAGGCTCCTCAAACAGTCATTTAAGCAGTCAAGAAGCAATTAAGCAGCTGGCCTTCCTAATGCCATCGTTATGTTTTGTCAAATCATGACAGTTCTCAAGCTAGTGAAATTTTGGAAATTAGAAACTGGATTGCTCCTAGAGTTTCTGGTAATTTGAAGGACAGCATTAGCAAGATCTCTTAGAAATGATCTGTCTGCATCAAGGGGACTTTACTTCAATACACTTTTTCCAGTAGCCCACCTCGTTTACTTCTATGTGTGATCAATAAAGCACTGTATTAGGGTTTCTACTCAGGGCGAGTTCACGATGCATTATCACATAACCTTAAAATAACATTTCTCCAAGACATTATTAAGTTTGAAAACATTGCACTGAAATAGTTTGCCTCTCTAAATTTTAGTTTCAGACTCTGAATAGGATAAACAAGCTAAAGCTTGACTGTGCCCCAAACATAGGATTTATTCTGTTTGAACCTACTCCATATTGGATGTTTTAAATCGAATTCTTTGAATAAATAAAATCATAATACGTTTCCCGCATAATCATCATTCTTCCAAGTAGAGCTGAGTAGAGTCCCTGTAGGCAGGTATCAGAGAAAATGATGCAACAAATACAAAATGCTAGAAATATTTTGAAAGTCAACACTATTTGGTGTGTGTGCATGTGCTTGTGCATGTGAGTGTGTGTGTGTGTGTGTGTGTGTATGCTTATATGTGTATGTCTTACATAAAATATTGGTCAAATCATTTCACTTAACATCTTGTCTATATTTTTGCAATAGCACTATTTGTTTAATGGTGGCTTATTTCTAGAAATTTTTTTTAACTTAAGTTGTCAATGTAAATAGAAATTTAGAAGTAAGATACCTTTCCAATCAGGGTACCTTTCAAATGTCCTAAACTTTAATTGGTGTACACATTCACTGGTGGATGCTGAACAGAGAGTAATTTCAATATTAATAAGGTATTTAGGAATACAGTAAACAACACCAAATTTGCTAGCCTCTTGAATTTCAGCTAATCAAGATTAAAACACAAAAAGGAAAATTGTAGGTCATTCGAGTAATTTTCTCTTTGTCGCACAGGCACTGTTAAATGGCATTAATGTAGTTCTTTTGAGAACAAGAACAACTAAGATGATTTTGAATAAAATACTTCCACAAAAATTTCAGAATTCAGAAATGGGATTATCGCAAGGTAGTTCTCAAAATGGAGGATCTTAGGATGAAAGGATATAGCGGATAAAAAGAGGCAGAGAGATGAGGTAAAGCTATTTATGAAAGTCCTATGTGGGAACTAATTTTTGAGAATGAACAAAGAAAGATGAGTATTCATTAACCAAGTTTCTTAGAATTATACTTTGCTATGTTTTATTAAATATGTTATCTCTTTCCCTCTTATATTAACTCTATTATATTAGTCTTATCACCATAATATAAATGTTGAAACTGAGACTTGACTATGTAAAAAAAAAAAAAAAACCTTGATGCTCTACATCGAGTCCTAGATACTAGACTGGAGTTCATATTGTTCAGACTCTATAGAGAGTGCTTATAATATTTAAGTTATAGCTCAGTAGCCAGACTTCATGGGTTTAAATTAAGCAATTTGGTAATTTGTTTTACCTATACTTTGTGTGACTATGAGGAAATATATTAACTGCTACTGCTTTAATTTCAATCTGAAAAATGGAATAATAACTGCCAGAGACTGCAGCAAAGCTTTTCATCTTGTTAGTAGGTTACTTTTCTAAAATTATCTGTATGTATTTCAGGGTTTCAAAGGCAAAGAAGTACAATTTTTCCTCACACTGACTGTCAAATTAGGAAGGATGACTGACATACCAGCATAAATTAATATTTGCTTTCTAAATGCTTTCTAACCCAAGTCCACATAAGTAAATTTTAATTGGACCATTTTTAAGCATTTCCTATGTAGATAGATACTCTCTTCTTATTTTGTGATTCTATAAGGAGAAGAAAACATACTATAAGTTTCTGTTTTTAATCTAAAATATTATGCACACCTTAAGATTTTTATCAAAGAAACAATGAACTATAAAGACTTAATTCAGTGAACACATTCTTGTTCACTAATTGCAGACAAGTTGGCCACTTCAATTATTTATGCAATCTATTGTCATTGCTATATTTGTATTTAAATGACTTAGTCTTCCATCAGTTTAAATGAATTCTCTATTACAAAGAAAAACAAATATAAAATGGAGAAGAATGTCTGTAGGCTACTTTCATTACTTTGTTAATGTAGAAAGCAGCTGGCTGATTTACCTCATTTGCATGTTCTCACTGTAATTTTAACAAGGTGGACATAAAATGGCCATTGTTTCATCTCATTTGAAATTTTCCTTCTTTTGTTAGTATTGGATCCCAGAAAAAGAGATCATGGGATAGCGTTTACATGTTGGGGCTACACATACCTACAGTAGAAAGACAGGGCATCAAGTGGAGGGATGGAGATAGAATATAGTAAATCTATGTGATTTAAGACAAAACTTATCTCCTATGTGTCAAATGGTCCCAGATATACACCAACAGTTTTAAAGGCAAATAATAAATATTCTCCTTCAAATTTAAAAGACAGCTGACATTTTCAAAAAAAGCTCTTCGCTTCTTTATAATACTCATGCTAATAGGTGTAAGAAAGTTCTTTCTGTGAAGTTAAGTTTCTATTTAATTACATGTATATCATATATTCATAATATTTTTCTTCTGAATAGTCAGAAAGTAGAAGCCAAAATAAGAAAAAAAATAAATAAGTAATTCTTTTCTTTTATTGGATGTTTTCTTTATTAACATTTCAAATGTTATCCTCTTTCCCAGGCTCCCCTCTAGAAACCCCCATCCCATACCCCCACCCCTGCATCCATGAGGGTGCTCCCCAACCCACCTACTCAGCCCTTTCCTCTTCCCTGACCTGGCATTCCTCTTAATAACGATTTCTTTTGTTGAGATCCTTGATCCATTTGGACTTGAGCTTTGTGCATGGTGACAAATATAAGTCTATTTTCATTTTTCTACATACAGAAGCTAGTTAGATGAGCCCCATTTATTGAAGATACTTTCATTTTTCCATTGTATATTTTGGCTTCTTTGTCACAGATCAAGTATTCATAATTGTGTGGGTTTTTTCTGGGTCATACCATGCAGTTTTTATCACTATTACTCAGCAGTACAGCTGGAGGTCAGGGATGGTGATTCCCCCAGAAGTTCTTTTATTGTTAAGAATTATTTTCACTATTCTGATTTGCCTTTCCAGATGAATTTAAGAATTTTTTCTCCTGTCTTTGAAGAATTGTGTTGAGATTTTGATTCAGAATGTGTTGAATCTATAGATTGCCTTTAGTAGGATCTGCCAATCCAGGAGCATGGGAGATCTCTCTATTTTCTTAGATCTTCTTTGATTTCTTTCTTGAGAGACTTGAAGTTATTGACATATAAATCTTTTACTTGTTTGGTTAGAGTTACCCCAAGATATTTTATATTATTTGTGGCGATTTGAAGGGAGTTATTTCCCTAATTTCTTTTTCAGCCTGTTAATCATTTGTATAAAGGAAGGATACTGATTTATTTGAGTTGATTTTATATTCAGGCACTTTGCTGAAGTTTTTTATCAACTGTAGAAGTTCTCTAGTAGAATTTTTGGGTCGTTTATGTATACTATCATATCGTCTGCATGTAGTGATAATTAACTTATTTTCCACTTTATATCCCCTTGATCTCTTTTTGTTGTTTTATCGTTCTAGCTAGCACTTCCAGTACTATATTGAATAGCTATAGGGAGAGTGGACATCCTTGTCCTTTCCCCGATTTTAGTGGGGTTGCTTCAAGTATCTCTCCATTTAATTTGATATTAACTGTTGGCTTGCAGTAATTTGCTTATATTTTGTTTAGGTATAGGTCTTGAATTCATGATCTCTTCAATACATTTAACATGAAGGGGTATTGTATTTTGTCAAATGCTTTTTCAGCATCTAAGGAGAGGGTCAAGTAATTTTTTCTTTGAGTTGGATTGGCACTGGGGAAATGGTGAACAAGCCAAAGGGCCCAAATGAGAATGCCCCAATCCCACCTGGGAGGGAGAAGAAAGTAATCACAGAAGGGGGAGGGGAGTCCTGGGTTGAAAAGAGGACAGGGAAGGGAGAGGGAAACATGATTTGGTATTGAGTGAGGAAAAAGAACTGAAGTCCTGAGGGCCAGCAGAAGAATGGAAATAGGCAACTTCAGGAGGAAAGAGGTTGGGGGACCCTCTAGAATGTACCAGAGATCTGAGAAGTGAGAGACTCTCAGGACTCAAAAGGGGGACCCTATGTGAAATGCCCTACAGTGGGTAGAGGGAACTTGCTGAGCCTGCCTCCAACAGAAAGACAGGGCATCAAGTGAGTGATGGAGTGTTATCCCACAGCCAAAGCTCTGACCCATAACGTCTGAAAGAACTGCAGAGAAGGAAATGGAGAAGAGCCTAAGGAAAAGAAGGTAGAGCAACAGGTCCAAAGTGGAATCCAGCTCAAGAGGAGGCCCCATGACCTAACTCTATTACTTAGGCTATGGGATGCTCACAAAAAGGGACCTATCATGACTGCCTTCCAAAAAACCCAACAAGAAGCTTAAAGAGTCAGATGCAGATTGGTGCACCTAACCAATGAACAGAAGTTGCTTACCTCTGTGGTTGAATTAGGGAAGAGCTGGATGAAGCTGAGGAGGAACTCCATCCTCTAGGTGGACCAGCAGTCTCAATTAACTTGAATCTCCAGGATCTCTGACACTGGACCAGCAATCAGGCAGCCTACACCAGGTAAGGTGAGGCCCCCAACACATATACAGCAGAGAACTCCCTGGTCTGAGTTCAGTCAGTAAAGATTTACCTAACCCTCAAGAGACTGGTGGCCCCAGGAAGTTTAGAGGTCTGGTAGGGTGGTTGGAGTGGGGATATTCTTGTGAAGATGGGGGAGGGGCCAGGGAGGAATATGTGATGTCAGAGGGTAGACCAGGAGGGGAATAAAATCTGGAGTGTAAAAAATAAATAAATGAAATAAGAGAAAAGAGATTAATGCAAACAAAAATTCTTGAGCAACTCCAAAGGTCAAAATACATTAAATTTTGTAGAAACAAAAAATGAAGTTTACAAAAGTGGAAGACTTGAATATTTATTAAAAAGTTATTGTCTTTCTTTCATTCTTTCTGTTTCTCTTTCATTCTAAGAGCATGCAATACATTGATGCATTCAATATCTGTGCTGGGCATTTCATTTCATCATCAGTATGTCAGTGCTTCCCGAATTCATATATAGTATTCCATCCGCCTCTTTTTTCATTTATTTAGCATGGAATATATACCTCTTTTTTTTTCCTTGAAGACATGTGCAACTTTAAAATAAAGGATTAACTTTTCTTCGTTCTTTTTATTAATCATCCATTCAAGAGGCTAGTATGAAAGCATGATCTATAATATTGATCTTTGAATGCAACCATAAGTCACAAAATAGGGTTAGCCTCTAGAAGGTAGAATATGATAGGTAATAGACATTGATCTCAATACTTTAAGGTACTTTTATGATTTCTAACCATTCTATTTATAAGAATATATGTTATTATAACAACTGTCTTAGAATTTATTATATGAGCATGAAGAAGCAGGCATATTTAGATTAGTAAAAATATTCAAAGACTTGTGTGTGTGTGTGTAATTCTGAAAATATAACTTATAATGGCAACCGGCTTTTGACAAAGACACAAAAGCAGATCAACAACAAATAATGTTCAATGGATATTATGGCTTCCTTTGATATCAATATGCAACATAATTAATCTATACTTTAAAGCACACAGAAAAACATTAAATCAAAATTGATCTATATCCATAGATGTAAAATATAAAATTATAACATGTGGAGGAGGTCTCAGAAATAGACAGAGTGTAGGGTTGACTTTGCATTTTAGTAAATATGATTTATTGGGAAAAAAGCCTGTGTACATGTGGTTACATATTGTTCATTGGTGTGCCCCTACCATAGCAAACTTAAAAATTTACATTTCTAAGACAACGGGAGAACCATTATGCAGTTGTTACTCCATTATGAACCTAAAATCGTTGTTGTTAAAGGCACAGAAGAATATATATTTCCTTGCTGATAACGTCTGAGGACTATTTCTCATCAAAGCATTGACACATATAATCTCTACATTCTGTTTTTTATGTCATATCACTAAAAATTAACCATAATGTTATTTTATTTTGGCCACTGCATTTCTTGTACAGACATTCTAAAATTTGTAAGATTCATAATCACGTGACTAAGTGTGGAGGTAGCTTTTCAAAGTTTCAGAACCCCCAAAACTGTATGCCTTTGTCAGGTTAATTCTAACACCAATTATACATGTACATGTACACACACATATACAAATATTGTTTATATATATATATACATATTTATAAACAATTATGTAAAATCTTAATTTATCCATTGTGCTGTTTTAGTTTTCAAGACAGGGTCATTTCAGGTAAGCTAAGCGCACCTTCAGGTAGTGTTAAATGATGAGATTACAAGTTTGTTAGCAAGTATTCATATGTTATATCTACAAAGAACACGTTTTAAAAGGCATCCTGTGAAGGGGCTTATATAAAACATGAAGCCACCTTTAAATTGAAGTGGATCAAAGTATTGTACATACTGAAGATTTAATAGGAGAGACAATGAATCCAGTATTTATTTATTTATTTTTATTAACTTGAATATTTCTTATATACATTTCTAGTGTTATTCCCTTTCCCGGTTTCCGGGCAAACATCCCCCTCCCCGCATTGTCGCCCTCCCCCCAACAGTCTAGTTCACTGGGAGTTCAGTCTTAGCAGGACCCAGGGCTTCCCCTTCCACTGGTGCTCTTACTAGGATATTCATTGCTACCTATGAGGTCAGAGTCCAGGGTCAGTCCATGTATAGTCTTTAGGTAGTGGCTTAGTCCCTGGAAGCTCTGGTTGCTTGGCATTGTTGTGTTCATATGGGGTCTCGAGCTCCTTCAAGCTCTTTCAGTCCTTTCTCTGATTCCTTCAGCGGGGGTCCCGTTCTCAGTTCAGTGGTTTGTTGCTTCTTCTGCATTTTTACGTCTCGGTGCCCTGTCGTGCCTGAACTTCTTTTGTTT
>NC_046172.1:124778859-124803166 GCF_011064425.1 Rattus rattus | reverse complement strand
AGTATGAAGCCCGGGGCTGAGCTGACAAAGATCGGTACCAACGTGAAATGAGAAACTACACCGCCCGAGAAGGAGAGAAGAAGAAGAAGAAGGGATGAATGCAACCGCTGGAAGCCCCCCATCCTCGCTCCTGCTCTTTTCCCAGGACCATTTTGACGAGATAAAAGAACAACACCCGAACTGGACTGTGGCGCAAGTGGCAAAGGCTGCAGGGAGGATGTGGGCCAGGTGTTCGGAAGAGGATAAAATCCCCTACGAGGAGAGGGCTGCGGTTCTGAGGGCCAAGTACCTTGAAGAACGGGAGGCCTACTACCGCCAATGCCAGCGCAGGAACTAAAACTTCAAGGGATGGGGCAAACCCAATCTGAAACAATAAACCTCATTCAACTGGCCTTCTGGCTCTGGTGTTTAGTGTTTTCAGACTGTCCTTGGATGCTATGCTGTGGTAGTGAGTGGTTTGATTCAGGTCTAGCCTTGGGAAGGCTGGCTGGCAGAGAGGCAGCTCTAAGACAGGGAACTGACTGCAGGACCCAAATGGCTAGGTTGATCTGGGTGGTCAAGCACACGTGAAAAGCCATTTGTGTCCCGAGAGCCAGCCCCATAGCTGCTTTTTGGACCAAAAAGTATAGTGATCGGATCAGTGATTTCTTAATACAAATCCCAGCTTTTGCTGCAGCTTGCATTCTCATGAGAATGGGGCCAAAAAGACAGCGAATTGTGCTGTCCGTGCAGGCAGCCATCTTGATTTTTATTACAATTCTGGGTTTGGAATCAAGTTGTTTGGATTTCGACACATCAAGGTCCATGTGACAGGATAGGTTCCATCTGGGGCCTCCAGTCTCTTGAGGGTTAGGTGCATCTTCTCTGACTAAACCCAGACCCGGGCTGTCCTCTGCTGTATATGTGTTGGGGGGCTCATCTCAGCTGGTGTATGCCTCGTGGTTGGTGGTCCAGTGTTGAAAGATCTTGGGGGTCCAGGTTAGTTGAGACTGCTGGTCCTCCTACAGGGTCACCCTCCTCCTCAGCTTCCTCTAGCTTTCCCCTAATTCAATCACAGGGGTCAGCAGCTTCTGTCCATTTCTTGGGTGCACATACCTGCATGTGACTCAGCTGCTTGTTGGGACTTTCAGAGGTCAATCAAGATGATCCCTTTTTGTGAGTGTCCCATAGCCTCAGTAATGGTGTCAGGTCTTGGGGCCTCCCCTTGAGCTGGATCCCACTTTGGGCCTGACTCTGTACTTCCTTTTCCTCAGACCTTTCTCCATTTTTGTCCCTGCAGTTCTTTCAAACAGGAACAATTCTGGGTCAGAGTTTTGACTGTGGGATGGCAACCCCATCACATTGTGGAGAGGAGAGCATTTGTGCATGGGATTTGACAGCTCATATCATAGGAGCTGGTGAACAATCTCTGTAGAGTAAGTTAGGTGCTTGATATCTCATGCTGAAGTTTGGATTTTATGGTTGAGAGGGGAAGATGTCCCTTAATTTGTAGTAAGGAAACACATCATGGAACAGAAATTGTGGGATACATGGAAGGTTTGATTGATTGGTCAGAGGCTCAGATCACAAATAGTGTCAGCACTTACAGGACAAAGTGTGTGTGTGTGTGTGTGTGTGTGTGTGTGTGTGTGTGTGTGTGTGTGTTGAAAACTGCCCATAGTGGTGTTCCTTCTGCCTTCCAAATCTCCACCTCAGTGCATTTGTTTATGGACCACTCTAATGGGGTTAGAGATAGAGCTCAGTGGTAGGGTCCTTGCCTCGCATGTGTAGGGCCTAGAGTTCCCTCCCCAGTACTTCAAAACTACACAACAAACACACAAATCTTTCTAATCAAAAAACCACACAGGAAGGGGAGATCATACAGGAAAACACACAGGAAATATATACAATTCAGCCTAGCCATTACAATGCATTACTGAGCCAGCACAGGGGTCATAATTTTTGATCATTTTTTGATCATGTTTTGATCAATTTTGATCATGTTTCAGTTTTTGCTCCCAGTCCCCCTCCCAGAGTTCTTCCTCCCCCCTCCCCTTCACCAGAAAAGGGCATCTATACCCCCAGGCATCCCCCTTCCCTGTGGCATCAAGTCTCCACAGGATTTGGCACATCCTCTCCCACTGAGACCAGTGAGGCCAGATTCCCAGGGCCAGTAGCAACTCTATTAAGGTTCAGATAAGCCTTTAACATTCCTTAGAGGCAAAAGAGAAAGTCTGTAGAGAAACCAGGCACTCTGAGGGGCTACCTGGGGGCTGGAGAGATGGCTCAGTGTTTAAGAACACTGACTGCTCTTCTGGAGGTCCTGAGTTCAAATCCCAGCTACCACATGGTGGCTCACAACCATCTGTAATGAGATCTGATGCTCTCTTCTGGTGTGTCTGAAGACAGGACAGTGTATATAAGAAATAAAATAAATCTTAAAAACATGAGAGAAAGGAGTGCTGGAGAGATGGCTCAGTGGTTAAGAGCACTGACTGCTCTTCCAGAGGTCCTGAGTTCAAATCCTAGCAACCACATGGTGGCTCACAACCATCTGTAATGAGATCCGATGCCCTCATCTGGTGTGTCTGAAGGCAATGACTGTATACTCATATATAATAAATAAATCTTTTTTAAAAAAACATGAAAGAAAGAAGGAAGAATCAGGTGTCCAAGAGCAGCTTCAGGTACACGGGACGTATGATGGCCGCTTGGGACACCTGAGATTCTATCTCAAACATAAATAAGCCCCCAAAAGTAAATAGATGCGCCACAGACTTCTTAAGACTTTATCTGAGGGGCTGACAGATGGCTCAGTGGTTAAGAGCACTTGTTGCTCTCACAAAGGACTCAAGTCCAGGTTCAGTTCCCAAGACCCCCGTCATGAATTACAACCATCTTTTGGTAACTTCCAGGGAATCCAACACCTTCTTCTGACCTCCACTGACACTAGGCACAATCCCAATGCCTATATATACATGTGGCAAAACACTGATACACAGAAAAATATAGTTAAAAACATAAAAGCGTCTATCTGAGTAACACTTGAAAGATCCTCATTACATAATTTTAATCTTTGCTGCTTCTCTGATTGGTTAGTTTCACCTGTTTGGTTTTTTTTTTTTTAACAAAAAATAGTTCACTTAAGTTTATTCATACTTGTAACTTAAAAAAGGTTAAGGGTACTAATTAATGTACCCAACTGACTGTCTGCTCTAGGTCTCTTTAGGCTTGATCCATGTTAACTTTAATAGAGCTGAGTATTAGAAACCCACTATGAACTATATGCCATTAGCATTTTTATTCAAGTTGACTGCTGCAAAATAAAATTCAAACCTTAAATTTGTAGTTTTCAGGCATTGTCTTTGCCTCTATGTCGTCCTCTATGTAAAACCTCCTCCAGTTACTGCTAGAGAGGCAACATCCAGGCCAAACTACTACATTGGAGACTCTGATTCAAGCCCTAGCCCTGAGCAAAAGTAACCAATAAATAAAAGAAGTATAGAATACTAAGACACTTTCTGTTTTCCATCATTGAACTCTGTTTGATGAGAGTCACTTAGAGGTTTCCTCTTTAACCTTTTCAAGTTCAGTAGGGTGACCTCCACGTTCTTTTCTACATGTGCAAAGCCACCTGTTGACTAACGATCCAGAATTCTGCTGGGCTCAGTGTCATGCTCACTGCTTTGCAGTTTCCGGAACCCACCCATGTGCACATTTATATTTAGTTGCCACCGTTGGCATTTTCCACCTCTTACATGTTTAGCCAACTTCCATGTGGGCTGTACCTTTGACCTTGCAGTGAAGTCCTGGGCATGCATGTGACCCCAAATAAAGACCTAATTGTTCACCTGTTCAGGGTAGTCAGTAACCTCTTTGACAAAGTGAGTCAGGCAAACTTGACAGAGGGTCAGCTTCTCTTTTGTGGTCTACATCTGGTCAGTGGCTTTTAAGATGAGTTGATGGTGCTGTTACCAGCAGTGTGGAGTGTTATCTCCAAGTAGACCACCTTTCCTATTGATGGTCAGAGAATCCCTATTCTCTGGGACCAATGCAGACCACAAAAATGGAGACCAAGTCACTGCATTTAAGAAAAAGCCCAAATCTCTAAATGCTTGAGCAGGATGGAGATTGGCAACAGTTCCCTTTACGTGCAGGGAAGAAAGAGGAGATTATACTTCATACGGTCTTTCAGTGTAATAATTCTCTTCAGATAGTCTGCTTAAAATGAGCACAGGAAACTTTTGGCTTCTGTGCTTAGCTCTGCATATGGAGCATTCTAAGTTTTTAGCACAACAGACTCTGGTTACCAGGTAAAGCATGGAAGCCTGGAGCAGTGTGACCATAGGCAGGAAGCTCCAGTAAAGAGAGAGCCCAAAGCTGCCTTGTTCTCAACAAGCCCCAGAGCCTACAGCACTACCTCTCCACAGTGTAGGTGTTCCAGAAGTATTTAATACCGGACGGGAGAAGGTTGGAGGAGAAGGATACACAGTTCAACAAGCTTGCACGTGCTGAGAGACTGACCCACTCCATGGGGCAGTAGTGCTAATTTTAGTCACCACCTGCTGGTTGAAATCGAGCTCCAAATATTCTGCTAGGCTTGTTGGAATTAGTGTATGCTCTACTTCAAAGTCAAAGAAATAGATGCGAAACTTTGAGTGACCTTTATGACCTGATTGAGAGTTGTATGTCCACGCCTTGCTACATAGTAAGGCATGTAGCTGGTGCTCCTAAGTTCTTGCTGAGCCTGGAGATGTAGCTTCTCCTTTAGCCTGGGCCACTAATTTATTATCACACAAAAGGTGATTGTTCCTTAACTAGGTCTCCATTTCTTCCCATGTGCAACCAAGACACTAGGACTGCTGCTTCCTCGACTCCAAAATCCCTTTGTCTTCAGAATTTGAGAAAACTGAAGCCAGCTGGATGCTCGAGGTTTGTTGAAGTAACATGAGCACCATGGGACTGCCTACATGACAAGAGCAACTGGCTATGTCCCGCAAGTGTGAACTGATGTCTTTTGGATTTGTTTATGGATTGCACGTCTGCTGTCTGTTGACAGGGAAAGCACACGACTGACATGGAGGTATTTCAGCTTTTTTTTCTCTCAGGAACCAACTGAGGTAAAGTAACCTCTCACCTGCCAGGGTGCCAGGCTGAAGCCCAGTAAATCAAATCAATTCAAGGTTTTAGAAGTGCCCTATGGCTGAGAGCGAGCCTGCTGCAGTGTAGAACATACTCAGAAGTCCTTTAGCTGAGTCTCAGACTAAGTCTGGCTGTGTCCCTGGAAGAACTTTGGATCAGAAAAGGGGAGGACCACAAAAGACTGGCCTTCCCATTTGTGAAAAAGACCACCCTGCCAGCCAAGGAGAAGCTTCTATTCATTCTTCTGGTGCGGTAGTTTTCAACCTTCCTAATGCTACCACCCTTTAATACAGCTCCTCATGTTCTGTTGACCCTTCCCCCACCTTAAAATTATCTCATTGCCACTTCATAACTCTAATTTTGCTACTGTTATAAATCATAATGTAAATATATGATTTGTGGCCCCTGTGAAAGGGTTGTTTGACTCCCAAAGCGGGTGCAACTCACAGGTTGAGAGCTGCTATTCTGGTGAGTTAGAGCTGGAGGAAGAGGAGGGCACAGGGGTCGAAGCAGATTCCTTACAAGTGCACACTGCACTTTGGAAATGTAAGTTTCACCGAGCTTCAGACAACGAATTACTTAATGTTGGTAACACTGTCACTCAGAAAAAAATTACTTTCAAGTGATCTGTTTGAGAAGATGCTCTGCATTCCTCTACAGACTGCCTAATGGAGAGGGCCAGACACTATTGACCTCTGTGAGAGTTGGTAGTTAGTTTGTCGTTGCTAGTTTGAGACTAATATATTTGTCAGTCAATGTCTCCTATAGGCAAGGGCATCTTTATTTTTTTTTTCTTACCACCAAAATCACTTGATTGCTTTTATATGAATAACATTTATGTACAGGATAAATTAGGTAAACAAGGTTTGAATTATTTAAGTATATTTTATAATAGAATTTGGTTAGTTACCATGATTGTTCTTGTTTAAAAAAATTTTTTGTTTTTTTTTGTTTTGTTTTTTTCTTTTCTTTTCTTTTTTAATTATTTTTTATTAATTTTTTTTTATTAACTTAAGTATTTCTTATTTACATTTCGAGTGTTATTCCCTTTCCCAGTTTCCGGGCCAACATCCCCCTAACCCCTCCCCTTCCCCTTCTCTATGCGTGTTCCCCTCCCCATCCTTCCCCCATTACCGCCCTCTGCCCAACAATCACGTTCACTGAGGGTTCAGTCTTGGCAGGACCAAGGGCTTCCCCTTCCACTGGTGATCTTACTAGGATATTCATTGCTACCTATGAGGTCAGAGTCCAGGGTCAGTCCATATATAGTCTTTAGGTAGTGGCTTAGTCCCTGGAAGCTCTGGTTGCTTGGCATTGTTGGTCATATGGGGTCTCGAGCCCCTTCAAGCTCTTCCAGTTCTTTCTCTGATTCCTTCAACAGGGGTCCTATTCTCAGTTCAGTGGTTTGCTGCTGGCATTCGCCTCTGTATTTCCTGTATTCTGGCTGTGTCTCTCAGGAGAGATCTACATCCGGCTCCTGTCTGCCTGCACTTCTTTGCTTCATCCATCTTGTCTAATTGGGTGGCTGTATATGTATGGGTCACATGTGGGGCAGGCTCTGAATGGGTGTTTCTTCTGTCTCTGTTTTAATCTTTGCCTCCCTATTCCCTGCCAAGGGTATTCTTGTTCCCCTTTTAAAGAAGGAGTGTAGCATTCACATTTTGATCATCCCTCTTGAGTTTCATGTGTTCTATGCATCTAGGGTAATTCAAGCATTTGGGCTAATAGCCACTTATCAATGAGTGCATACCATGTGCGTTTTTCTGTGATTTGGTTACCTCACTCAGGATGATATTTTCGAGTTCCAACCATTTGCTTATGAATTTCATAAAGGCATTGTTTTTGATAGCTGAGTAATATTCCATTGTGTAGATGTACCACATTTTCTGTATCCATTCCTCGGTTGAAGGGCATCTGGGTTCTTTCCAGCTTCGGGCTATTATAAATAAGGCTGCTATGAACATAGTGGAGCATGTGTCTTTTTTATATGTTGGGGCATCTTTTGGGTATATGCCCAAGAGAGGTATAGCTGGATCCTCAGGTAGTTCAATGTCCAATTTTCTGAGGAACCTCCAGACTGATTTCCAGAATGGTTGTACCAGTCTGCAATCCCACCAACAATGGAGGAGTGTTCCTCTTTCTCCACATCCTCGCCAGCATCTGCTGTCACCTGAGTTTTTGATCTTAGCCATTCTCACTGGTGTGAGGTGAAATCTCAGGTTGTTTTGATTTGCATTTCCTTATGACTAAAGATGGTGAACATTTCTTTAGGTGTTTCTCAGCCATTCGGCATTCCTCAGCTGTGAATTCTTTGTTTAGCTCTGAACCCCATTTTTTAATAGGGTTATTTGTTTCCCTGCGGTCTAACTTCTTGAGTTCTTTGTATATTTTGGATATAAGGCCTCTATCTGTTGTAGGATTGGTAAAGATCTTTTCCCAATCTGTTGGTGGCCGTTTTGTCCTAACCACAGTGTCCTTTGCCTTACAGAAGCTTTGCAGTTTTATGAGATCCCATTTGTCTATTCTTGATCTTAGAGCATAAGCCATTGGTGTTTTGTTCAGGAAATTTTTTCCAGTGCCCATGTGTTCGAGATGCTGAAGGGCATCTTTAAATATACTATGTAGTTAAGGGTGATTCTCCTGCCTGCAGCTCCTGAACATGAGGACCTCATCCCTTTCAGGTGATGCTGGGGAGCAAAACCAGGTATATGCAGAGGAGAACTCTACCAGTTGAGACACACCCGTGCCTTAAAATGAAGATTAAAGTGAGAAGAGTGTCAGTATTTAAGTGGCCAAGTTCACATAGGATTTGGAAAGAGAAAACGTAACATTTCTTCCTAGATCCCACCAGATCTCAGCGTTTGCAGTGTACCCTTCTAGTTTGGTGGTGGAGCTCTCTCTCGTTTTCTGAATTATGCTGGTCCCACAGTCAGTTCTTATCTCATTTGCCTATGTCTAATTTGATCTGTACCGCCGCCTCCCTCATTCGACAAAGGGTAAGGCAGCTTTCTTCCCCAGTTCAATTTACAAAGCAGGGCCATTTTGAAAGAACTTTCCCTCTGCTAACAGCAGCAGGAGGTGGCCTGACTGATGGACAAGAGCTGCCCCCCTCCTAGTTCTGCTTAGTGAGCTATTCAATAGCACAAGTGGCTAAGGGACACCTGTGGGAAGCCCAGGGAGGCTACAATAGAGAGAGAAAGGCTTGGGCTTTTTTTTTTTTTTTTTGGGGGGGGGGCTTGGTCTACTCCACTCACAGGGCCTTAAGAACTTGACAGGATAGAAGGGAGCAAAGGTGAGAACTGAGAACAAAAGAGAACTTGCAGCAATTAGAAACTGCAAGATGGAGGGGCCCTTTTAGTGATCACCTCCTGGTTTTCCACACTGGAACCCAGAGGCTCCCAGGATTCTAAATGCTCTGTTAAGGATGGAGTAGGCTTTGAAACTGCAGTAGGAAAGTTGTCTTCTGACTTGAAGATTTTGGTCATGGGCTGTGGTGTGTGTGTGTGTGTGTGTGTGTGTGTGTGTGTGTGTGTGTGTGTGTGTGTTTGTGTATCTCTGTGTGTAGTGGGAATAGTGGGGAACCAAGGAAGAACTGGTTTTTGTTTCTCTTATTAGATCTGTTATTGTTATATTTAATCTAGTGTATCTGAAATTTTAAGCCTGATATTGTGGAATTTCAAAGACCCATGCTGATACAGGCTGCTTCAGAGTATACTCCAAGCCAGTGTCGCCTTCAGCAGTCCTTGGATAAACTCCTAATGATATTCTAATGAGGACACTTAAGGGATTCTAAAATGTATGTTCCACAGCAGTGCAATGCATGTCACACATGCAATCTAGTAGTACTAGAAAAGTAGTACACTTTTCTAGTAGCCACATTTTAAAAAGGAAAAACTAATAGGTACAAGTGAATGTAATTTTAGCAATATGTATTCTTTAAGCCATTAGGTCCAGTTATTTACCATTTCAACATGTAACTGATATTTTTCCAAATTGTGACTGAGCTATTTGAAATTCTTATACTGTATTACATCTCTGAAATCGAGGGTGCATTTCACACTTATCTCATGCCTCGATTCAGACCAGCTTCATTTCAAACGACCAGCAGTCACATATGGCCAGTGGCCACAAGGTTGGCCAGTTGTTCTCACCAGTTGACAGGTGGGAATAAAAGGAAAGCTGTCTTGTGTAAAGTTTCTCCCAACAAACTCTGAGAGTTGAAGCTAGCCACTTGTTCTTGCCTTGCTTCCTGAGTTGAAACTTTTCCCTTGGGAAAGACAGGCAAGTTAGGGACAGGCAGGTGAAGGACAGGCAAGCAAAAGACTGGAAGGTAAGTAAGGGACAGGAAGGAAGGTAGAGCGGTAGGCAGAGAGACAGGCAGACAGGCAGGGGACCTGCACTGTAGGACAGGAACACAGGTACGCCTACATGCTTATAGTATTTACCCCTGTGCTCTGCTACTGACTGTTCACGTCTTTTCCAGAGCCGCTTCACCAGCCCCAAACAAACCCAAATGCTCTCCCCTGTGTCCTTCCCTACCAGGGGCCCAACTTCTCAGACTTACAGACCAAAATCATCTCTGATCAGAAATGAATGGCTGTAAATGGCATCACATGTAACCCCTCTCCCTTTCTCATCTATAGCCAGTTTACACCAGGCATACTTGGGCACATTCAGGGAGGCATTGGACAGATTGGAGCCTTGTTGCTTTGTTGTTATTGTTCATTTGGTTGGTTGGTTTTGGTTTTTCATTTTGGTGTGTATGTGTGAGCATCTTTCTGTGTCTGTGTCTCTGTTTCTGTCTCTCTGAGTCTGTCTGTCTCTGCCTCTGTCTCTTTCTGTGTGTGTATGTGTGTGTTTATGTGAAGGTGCATGTTCACACACATGTGGAAGCTGGAGGTTGGCATCGGGTGTCTTCTTTGATTGCTGTCCATCTTATTTTGGGATAGGGTCTCTCATGAAGCTCAGAGTTCACTGATTGGTCCTACTTAGTGGCCAGCAAGCTATGGGAATCCTCTGGACTAAGCCATCTCCAGAGTACCTACATTTTTGTTTGTTTCTTTGTTTGAGATAAGGTCTCATATAGCTCAAGCTGGTCTTAGACTGACTGGGTACCCAAGAGTGTCCTTGAACTCTTTGTCTGCCTTTCCTCCACTTCTCACGGGCTGGAAAATGTTACCTAGTTGGAACGTGACGATGGAAAAGGCCTTTAAGAGTGATGGTAAAGTTACTTGCTGCCAAGTCTGACAACCTGAATTTGATCGCTGAAATCCATCCAATTTGTAGAAGGAGAACTGACTCCTGCAATTTGTTCTCTGATCTCCATATGCTCACTATAGTGCACAACACACACACACACACACACACACACACAATGTAAAAACACAAATAATAATTATTAAAAGAGTGGGTGTTGGTATTCTGTCTAAGCTCCACCCCCACAGCTACTTAGCAACAGGTATGCTCCGCCCCACGGTTGCCTGGCAACAGCCAGCTGTGCCTGACTGTAAAGGGGGCTGCTTGCCCCCTCCTCCTCCTCTTGCTCTTTCTTGCTCTTACTCTTCTCTGCTCTTGTTCCATCTTTGTCCCTGTCCCTTCTCTCCCCACGTGCCCACGGCCGGCCTTCTTTATTTATCCCCCACCTTCTACTCTTCTTTCATTAAACTTCTCCACGTGGAACCATGTTGGCTTGGTGTGCTTTGTCCCGGTGCGGGTCAAGATTTAAACCCCAACAGTGGGGTTGGTGATACTTACTACCTGAACAATACTTAGCCAAGCAGGCTTAGAGCCTATAAAAGAAGAGGAAAATAGTCTACGATGTCCCTATTCAAATTCACAGACTTTTTGTATTACATCCTTCCTGGAGGCCATGATGCCCATGACATACATACCCAAAAAAGTTCAGGCATGTGCTGCTTACAAGAACTTTCCTGGGAAAGGTACCCTTCCCAGGCCCTTCAACTGAGAAATCCCTTCTAGTAGCATGCATGGCAGTAGGACTACCCCTCCACCCCCTTCCTTCCTGATGTCTCTAAAGTGTCCTTTTTGTTGTGTGCCCCTTGTTTGTCCTAAAGGTCTGTCCAGCCAGGGGCTACTTATTATGAGCACATGTGCACAGGCACAGGCACAGGCACAGGCACAAGCGCGTGGGCACGGACACACACACACACACACACACACACACACACACACACACACTATAGGCTAGGCTACTGAAGCAGGAAGTGCTGAGCCTGAGGCTTGCATTGTCCTCTTCAGAGGCCGAGGCAGCCTGTGGAGGTTTCTTGACCCCAGTGGCCCCAGGCTGACCCCCTGCCAGAGGAGAGGAGCCAGACTGCCAAGAATGCAGTGGAATCCTGCTGAGCCTGGAGCCTCTGTGCAGAAAATGAACGGAATGCCATTTGTTAAGACACACTGGCCTCGGCGCTGAAAAGCTCTTTGGGCTTCAACAAAGGTAAGGGTGCATTGTTTCAGGACTAAGGGTCTGATTCAAGTTCACTTCAGTCTGTCTCAAAGGGAAGACGCCAACTCATTAACAACAAGGAGAAGCAGCAGTGCTGCCCAGATGACTTGAACTTGACAAACTTCCCACCCTGTCTCAGTCTTGAGTCTGATGTCAAACTGCTGTGAGACAGCAATGGAGCAACAACAAAACCGATAGGGGTGTTCGTAAAGGAGTCATTCTCAGATGGATGAGCTTGCTGAGATGTGCAGTGGAGGGTAAACATTTCTTAACGAACAATTTTAGATATCAGTATTTTTATTTAGAAAGTTTCCATTCACTACAGGAGATCTCTTTCTGATGATTCGGGGGACAAGTGTCCTTGGAAATAGAATCAAAACTGCATTGGGACAACTTAATAAATGCCTAGCGGAAAGGCATTTTAAAATCGAGTCTTTCTTTTCCCCCCCTTTTAAAAATAAAGTGTTGGGGCCAGTGAGATGGTTTGGAAGGTAAAGGCACCAGGGACCAAGCCTGATGACCTGAGTTTGATTTCTGGGACCCACAAAGTGGAAAAAAACTGCAGCAAGTTGTTCTCTGACCGCCAGATGTGCACCATGGCATGTGCACAAGTAAATAAAAAGCAATGGATTAAAGATAAAGTGTAGGCTGCTGATATCTCTGAGGATGATTGGTTGCTATGGTGAGATGGGAAAAGTGAAGCCTTGAGACAATGAAGGGACTGACTCATGCAGGGAAGGCTACTACCATACAAATGCTTCAGTTAACAATAGTAATGTTAGCTGACATAGCTAGCAATTTGTGCCAGTGAGTTCTTTAAGGGATTCGAACACATGATCTCACTGCACTAACTACAGTCACAAACGCAGGTGTTGTTAGTTTTCCCATTCTACAGACAAGGAATTTGGAGCACAGGGATACTCAGCCTCTAGCATAAAGTTGCATAGCTAATGTGGATCAGAGCATAGACTTGAACCTATAGCTCCCCAGCTCTTAATCCTGGTTCCTTTTTTCCTACCTTAAAGCAACAAGCAACATTCTTGTGAAATTAGACACTGGTTCTCATAGACCTCTGTCATATTCCATTTCAGTATCATGTTAATTTTTAAGACATTTATTGAGGTGTGTGTGTGTGTGTGTGTGTGTGTGTGTGTGTGTGTGTGTGTGTGTGTGTGTGTGTGTGTGTGTATGATGGTGGGTTGTGAGGTGAAAGAGATTTTCAAAACTTAACAGTGCTGTTCCTGCCCCCATAATATTTATTCATATTCGTGGTGATAGACAAAAGTGTAAATACTGAATGAAGTGCAATGGCTAAAGAATCCAGGGGAGGAGCAGGAAGCCAGGGTGGTGGTGGGAAGTGAAGTGGTGGTGGTGGTGGTGGTGGTGGTGGTGGTGGATGGTGGTGATGGTGGTGGTGGTGGTGATGGTGGTGGTGGTGGTGGTGGTGGTGGTGGTGGTGGTGGTGGTGGTGGTGGCGGTGGTAGTGGTGGTGGTGGTGGTGGTGGTGGTGGTGGTGATGGTGGTGGTGGTGGTGGTGGTGGTGATAGAGGTGGTGGTGGTGGTGGTGGTGCTGGTGGTGGTAGTGGGGGGGATGGGTGGTGGTGGTGATGGTGGTGGGGTGGTGGTGGTGGTGGTGGGAGGTGGTGATGGGGATGGTGGTGGTGGGGTGGTGGGGGGGGTGGTGGTGGGGGTGGGGGTGGTGGTGGGGGGGGGGGGGTGGTGGGTGGTGGGGGTGGTGGGGGGGTGGGGGGGGTGGTGGTGGTGGTGGTGGTGGTGGTGGTGGGGGTGGTGGGGGTGGGGTGGGGGGGTGGTGGTGGTGGTGGTGGTGGGGGGTGGTGGTGGTAGCAGTGGTGCTGGTGGTGGCGGTGGTGGTGGTGGTGGTATGCAGAAACTCAACCTAATACAAGAAGAGAGTAAAGAAAGCTACCCTCATGAGAACAGCATAAGCCATAACAGGACTGTCTTAGTGTTTCTACTGCTATGATGAAACATCATAACCAAAACCAACTTGGGGAGGAAAGGCTTTATTTCATCCATTGTTCCATATAACAGTTCATTATCAAAAGCAGTGAGGTGAGGAACTCAAGCAGAGCAGGAACCTGGAGGTAGGAGCTAATGCAGAGGCTATGCTATGCTGCTTGTTAGCTTGCTCCCTATGGTTAGCTCAGCCTGCTTTCTTATAGAACCTATGATTACAAGCCCAGGGATGAAACCATCCACAATGGGCAGGGCCATCCCCCAACAATTACTAATTAAGAAAATGCCTTACAGCAGGATCTTATGAAGGCATTTTCTCAATTGGGATTCCGTCCTTTCAGACAACTATAGTTTGTGTGTCAGGTTAACATAAGACTAGTCTGTCCAGGGACTGCTGTCCAAACAAAGGAGGATCAGAGGCAAAGCCAAAGCCTAGTGTGAATTGATCATAAACCATGGAGAACCTTGAAACAGTGACCCTAAAACTAGGAAAACATTTGGGGTCCCATGTTTGAATGGATGTTGAGGAGTTTTCTTTTTCTCTTGTAGGTGGTATGGATCAATTTTGTAACATGTTAATGTTCTCAGAATTAGAATGTGGGCATCTCTAGAGGACAGCATGAATCATCCTGCTATATAATTTACTTTAACCCACCCATTTTTAACCCTTTAAGGAAAAAATGGGTGTCAACAACAATTGGTCTAGATTTAAAATCTCTTAGGAGACACACCTCTACTGTGTCGTTGAAATGGAAAAGTTTAACTGAGGAGGGAAGGCTGACCTTGAATGACCATTGCACAGGCTGGGTAAAACCAGGAAGTGAAGACAGCGAACTGAGCATCCTCATTCATCTCTCTGTGCTACCTGACTACGTCAGGCTTCTTCCACAAGGAATTCCCCATCACCATGGAGTGTGTCCCCTTAAAACAGGACCCAAAAGAAGCTCTTTTGTTCTCAAGCTGCTTTCTGTCAGGCATCTCCTAGCAATGAGAAACATAATGGCTGCAGTGCTCATCAGCTCCAGCTAGAGGAACTTCATGACTCTCTCCCAGGCAACCCCAAGCACAAATGTAGTTAGTGATCCCTGAGTTCTGCTATGGGGCCACTGCTGAGTTCAGAATGAAGAGAACCTCAACAAATTAAATTGAGACTTCGGAGACTATAGACAGAGAGGTTTGGCTGCAGATGACTTGACCCTGCTTTCCTGATGCTCCCTCATAATCTGAAGAAGACAGAGAGAGATGATCACAGGGGAACTTACAAAACCATGTTCTAAATGTCCCTAGGAAAGAAAAGAAGCTGCTGCCCCTGCGGGAGGCCAAGAGGTGCAAAGCAAACCCAATGAAAGAAAGAGCCAACAGGAGCTAACATAAGAAAACCTTAAAATGAGTGTCTTCGTTACTTTGCTTAACTTTTATTTTATTTTATAAAATTTATTATTACAACAACCCTTTAAAATAAATGAAAATACCACACACCTGTTTTAAGCAGACTCAAATCAGTACTACTCAATGAACAGTTAGAATAGGCAGTAGTTACTTTGCTGTTGTTGTGATAAAACCAAGGCAATTTAAAGAAGGACGAGTTTCTTTGGGCTTATAGTTCCAAAAGGAGAAGAGGATATCCTAGTAGGGAAGTGGTAGGCATGGCAACAGGAGTAAGAAGCTGAGAGCTCACATCTTTGGTGGCAGGCAGGAAGCAGAGAGAGCAAATTGGAAATGGCAAGAGTATTTAAGCTCTCAAATCTCCCCTCTGTTGGTAGATCTTTTCCAACAAGACCCCACATCCCAAGCTTCCCCAAATCAACTGACAGCCAAAACTACAAATGTCCAACACCATGGGTGACATCTCATTCAAACCAGTGCGTTAGTGTAAGCATTTTGCAAACATGAGCTCGTTTATTCCTCCCAATGGCTATCATTATACCCATTTTACAGATGAGAAAACAATCACAGAGAAGTTAAGTGATTTATTCAAAGTCATACACTTAGCAAGTGACAGCACTGGGATCCAAATTCTAGCTGAAGGACTTGGAAGACCATACTTTTAACCCTATTACTAAAACACTTCTTAAAAGAAAATGCTAGGCCTGGGTTGGTGGATTCCGTAGTTGGCCCTGGCTTCAGACTCTGTCTGTGAATAATTTGTTCTTGGAGTTGACCTTGAGCTTTATCTTGTGATTTGGCATTGTCTTGCCTGTGCTGGAAGGGTGGGAGTGGGGGCAGCAAGGAGCTCAGAGGGTTTCTGTAAACAGTTGTTAGCTGCATAGTAGTCCCTTGGGAACAAGAGGTCTTAGAACCCAGATGTTTTCATCTCTTATCTCAGCCCAAGAGGCTCTCTGAAGTACAAACTGGTTTTCTTATTCTATTGAAAGTGTGTGTTTATGTGGAGGCGGGGGTTGGCATGAAAGGCAAATGCGATGATGAAACTGAAAATTGATTGACGCTTCCCTGAAACAAAGTACCTTGCTCTGGGCACTGTGAATGCTCTGTCTCCATCTAGGCAGTTAACAAACAGTTGATTTAGAGAAGCCCTCTTGACAGCATGGTGGACCTGCTCATTTGAACCACACCCATTTGAATTTCAGACAAACATTCAGTTAGAGCCGCTTCTGCTCTAGCTCGGAATGACTGGTTTGTGGAGCAAATTAATAGGGTAAACTCAAATGCCTCCAAGAATTAAAGAGAACCAATGTCTCGGCTCCCCCTCGAGCAGTGCAGATGGAAATGCTGACATAAAGAACATGCCCATTAAAGGTCATTCTTATTTCCTCTGTGGATGCTTCACGAGCTCTGCACATTTTGGTTAGGGCCAACCTAATGCCTGTATGGAATAACTTTGGCACTAGCTTGTGGGGTCTGTGATCCCCACCTCTGTTTTAGATTTCCATGTATGCATATAATAATCTTTTAGGCATTAGTGTTCCTTTGACGTTCAGTTTAGCTATTTTATCAACTGTTTTCAAAGGAGTCGTTCAAAGACTTCTTCCCCTCATATTTCATGCTATTATTTGAGCTACACGCATTTTGAATATAGAGCAGCTGAACCTCTGGGAAGAAAGTAGAAGGTTTTGAATGCTATGGTCTCCAGGGCCTACTCAAGCCGTCCCTCTGATGAATATCTATTTGCTTTAAATTTTTTTCTTAGATTTATTTTATTTTATGTGTGTGAGTGTTTTCCATGAATGTATGTCTGTACACCACATGCATGTCTGATACCCACGAAAAGTAAAAGAGGACATTGGATCCCACTGGAACTGGAGTTACAGATGCATGTGAACTGTCATCTGGGCTCTGATAATCAAGCCTCGGTCCTCTGCAAGAGCAACAAGTGCTCTTAACGGCTGAGCTATCTCTCAGGTCTCATATCTGACTCTCAATCTGCTTATCAGTTGCCACTTCTATGATTTTTTCTGGCTGTCCAGAAGAATCAGGCTGCTTCTTTCTCTAAAGCTCTTATTGTATGTACCTGGTGCAAACATCTCTCAAAGCACCCTCTTCTTTTTAATGATTTATTTATTTTTATGTTATAGCCTAAAGAAGTTGGTTTCCTCTTTTTTTGAAACAATGTTTCACTATGCAGCAGTCCTAGAACTCTTGTAGGTCAAATTCACTGAGATCTGCTGGCTCCTGTCTCCCTAGTGTTGGCATTAAAGGTGAGTACCACCATATCTGGCTTATTTTTATGTGTGTGTTTGCCTGCATGCATGTATGTGATATCTGGTACCCACAGAAGCTGGAATACTGTGTCAGATTCCCTGAAACTGGAGGGACAGATGGTTGTGAGTCACCATGTGGGTGCTGGGAACTGAATTCATGTCTTCTGCAAGAGTTTCAAATGCTCTTAACCATCGAACCACTTATCCAGTCCTAGATTGACTTTTTAAAATATTTGTGTACTTCTAAATTGTGTGACGTGTGTTTGGGAGTGTGTGGCTATGAGTACCGGAAGCCAGCAGAGACACTGAGTCCCCCTTGAGCTGGAGTTATAGGTGACAGGGAGCCATCAAGTGTGGGTGCTGAGATGTCAACTCAGATTCCCTGGAAGAATGGTGCTTTACTCCAGGAAAGGGGATCTTTCTGATTTTTTTTTTTAGTAATAATTTAATCTGTAGAAGTACTACCTGAGAAGAAGTTACATTGTTTAAATCAAAAAAGAGAGATCTCTCTTGGTCTTTCTTTTTTGCAGATATTTTTTAAATTTTGTTATTAATTATTTACTTTATAACCCCAATCCATCCTCTCCTCCTAGTCTTTCCCTCTCACCTCCCCTGTACCCCATCACTCCCCGTCTCCTCCTCCCATGGATATCTACCAGCCTTGACACACCAAATTGCAGTAACACTAGGCACATCTTCTACTGAGGCTAGACAAGGCATCTCAGTTAAGGGACAGGGATCCAAAGGCAGAAATGTAATCAGAGACCTCCCCTGCTGTTAGGAGGCCCATATGAAGACCCAACTGCACAACTGTTACATATGTGCAGATGACCTAGGTCTGTCCCATGCATACTCTCCAGTTCAGTCTCTGTGAGCCCCTGTAGGCCCAGGTTAGTTGATTATGTAGGTTTTCCTGTGGTGTCCTTGACCCCTTTGACTCTTCCAATCCTTCCTCCCACTCTTCTACAGGATTCTCTAAGCCCCACTTAAGATCTGGCTATGAGTCTCTGCATCAATTTCCATCAGTTTCTGGGTGAACCCTCTTTGATGATAGTTATGCTAGGTTCCTGCAAGTATAACAGAATATCCATAACAGCATCAGGGTGAACTCTGTCTCATGGCATGGGTCTCAAGCTGGGCAAGCCATTGATAGGCCCTTCTCTCAAATTCTGCTTTGTCTTTTACTTCTGCATATCCTGTAGACAAGAAAAGTTGTGGATGTAAGGTTTTGTGGCTGGGTTGGTGTCCAAATCCCTCCATTGGAAGTCTTGGCTGGTTACAGGAGATGGCCTGTTCAGCCTCCATATCCCCCATTGCTAGGAGTCTTAGCTGGAGTTGCCTTCAGAGATTCATGGGAGTTTCCATTACACTAGGTTCCTAGCTAGTCCCTGAGATGTCCCCTTAACCAGCACAGTTGTTTTTTCTACTACTCTCTCCCTCCACCTTCCCCTACTTCATTTTTTCTGTTCCCATCCGATGGCAGGAGTGCAAATTTTTATAGCCACTTTGGAAATTATTTTGGTGGTTTCTCAGAAAATCAGGCATAGATCTACCTCAATACCCAACTATACTACTCCTTCACATATACCCAGAAGATGCTACACAATCCCACAAAGATACCTTGCTCTTTGATCTTCCTTCCTTCCTTCCTTCCTTCCTTCCTTCCTTCCTTCCTTCCTTCCTTCCCTTCTTTCCTTCTTTTCCTTCCTTCTCTTTCTTCCTTCTTTCCTTTCTTCTTCTTTCCTTCCCTCCCTCCCTCCCTCTTCTGTCTGTCTGTCTGTCTGTCTGTCTGTCATCTGTCTTCCATCCCCAGGGTTTCATTAGCTCAGGGTGGCCTTAATCTCAGTACATACTAGATGAGGACCTTGAACTGTTGCTTTTCCTGCTTTTCATATCCATAGGGCTGAGGTTCAAGGCATGTACTTCTATGCCTGGCTTATGCAGAGCCGAGGATAGAACCCTGATCCCTGTGCATTCTAGGCAGGCACTCCATCGACTGAACTAAAGTTCTATGAGTTTTCTAATCTAATTCCCTCTACATCTACCAATATCATTTTTAAAAAATATTTTTTGCTGTAATCAAGCACATAGCATTAAATTTTCCATCTTAAACACGTTTAAGTGTATGGATCAACAATGTTGCAAACATTACATGTTGTATCTATAATCTCCAGGAGTTTTTCATCTCAGAAAACTGAAACTTTATGTCCATTAAACACCAATTTTCCCAGCACCTGGCAGCAGCAGCTCTACTTCCTGTTTCTGTGCATTTGACTATTTTTGATGCCTCACATAACTGGAATCAAATAATATTTGTCTTTTTATGACTAGCTTTTTTTTTTAGCATAATGACTTTCAGGTACAAGAATATTGTTACATGTGTCAGGATACACTTCTCTTTAAAAACTGAGTAAGATTTCATTTCATATATAGACATATTTATGAATATATATGTCTACTTTTCACATATAACGCTATTAGAGGGATTATTAGTTCATGTAGAAGTACCACTTTTAATTTTATGAGCAACTGTCATACTGTTTGTCATAGTAACCACACAATTTTATATTCCTACCAATAATGCACAAAGCTACCATTTTCTCCATATCCTTATCAACACACATTACTGCTTGCTTTTTTATTTTTTTAAATAGTGGCTGTTATAACAGATGTGAAACAATGCCTACTATGGTAGTGGTTTGCATTTTCCTGATAATTAGACATAGTGAACATCTTTTCATATCTCTGTTGTCTATTCGTAAGTGGAATGTCTAATTTCTTTGTGTTTAATATCATTTTCTCTCCTATGGAGTTGTTGGAATTACAGACACACACACACACACACACACACACACACACACACGCATATATATAATAGATTAACACCTTGTCAGATGCGTAATTTAAAAATACTTTCTCCTGTTCTGTACATTGCCTATGGTTTCCTTTGCTGTATAAAGCTCTTTAGTTGGAACTAGCTACACTTGGCCATTACTCCTTTTGTGGCTGGTGCTAACAAACTAAACACAAGTAATTTTATAATGGTAACTTTTTAGGATAGAAATTGCTGAAGTGGTTTAACAGGTTTTTATATGAATCTTTGTTTCTTTATATGTCAGCTACAAATAAAGATAAATTTCATTCCTTGTGGGTTTTCTCCTTCCTAATTACTGTAGCTATGACTTCCAGTACTGTTTTAAACAGTGGAGAAAAGAATGCTCATCTTTGCTTTATGTCGGATCTCAGGGAAAAAATACCCAAAGCCTTTCATTATTGAGCATAATGCTAGTTGTGAGCCTTTTCTTTCTGGCCTTTATTATTTTGGGGTAGTTTCATTCTATTCCTAGTTGGTTGTTTTTAGTATGAGAGAGTTGAATTTTATCAAATGTTTCTTTGGGATCATGTTGTTTTTCTTTGTTATATTAATGTGATTCGTTATATTGTATCTATTGAGCCACTTTTGCATACAAGTTATAATTCCAATTTGAGTAATCTCTCCTTATCCACAGTGAATACATTCCAAGTTCCCCTGCAGTGCCTGAACTCACTGAACTCCATGCCCGAACCCTATAATTTAATGTGTTTCTCACTTCAAGCACTTTCTTTGAGCCACAACTGTAATGTGTGCAATTGGAAATATAATATCAAAATGATTACAAACTTTTTTTTTCCTTTCTCACAATTACATAGGTATAAAGTTCATTTTTGTTGTATCTTATAACAATCTTAGAGTCTTTTTGTCACTTGTGAAGTTATATTTTTACCTTTCCAATCAAGGGAAAGCTTTTGAGCCTCTCTTATACATGTAAGAATTGCTAGGATCGGTGCTATTTTGTTTGATGGCTATTACCAATTAAAATAAGAATTACTTGTTTACTTGTTAATGCACACCCACACCTATAATTCCAACAGCTGTGAGACAGAGACAGCATAACTGTCATAAGTTTAAGATTTCCATAACATGTTCTAGGCTAACCAAGAATTCAAAGAGCAATCCAGTTTGTGGTGGTTTGAATAGGTTTGGTCCCCTTATACTCATGCATTTGAATGTTTGGTCCATAGGGAGTGGCATTATTGGAGGTGTGGCCTTGTTGGAGTAGGTGTTGCTTTGTTGGAGGAAGAATGTCACTGTGGGGCAGGTTTCAGGGTCTCCTGTGCTTACATTCCTTCCAGTGTGGAACACAGTCCCCTCCATGCTGCCTGAGGATCAATATAAACTCTCATCTCCTCCTCCAGCATCATGTCTGCCTGGATGCTGCAGTGCTTCTCAGCATAATGATAACAAGTTAAACATCTGAAACTGTTTTTCTTTAAGAGAGTTGCCTTGGTCATGGTGTCTCTTCACAGCAATAGAAACCCTAACAAAAGTAGAGTTTCAAGACAATAGGAAGAGGAGGGGGGAAGAGGAGGGGGGAGGAGGAGGGGGGAAGAAGAGGAGGGGGAGGGAGAGGGGAGGAGGAGGAGAAGGAGGAGGAGGAAGAAGAAGAAGAAGAAGGAGGAGGAGGAGGAGGAGGAGGAGGAGGAGGAGGAGGAGGAGGAATTACTTATGTAGAAGCAAGACACTTGGCCTCTTGACTGAGAGATGACTGTTCAATAAAAAAAGTGTGGATACACTGGACAGAGATTTATGCCATGTGTGGGACAGAGCAGGTTGGTACAAAACTTTCTCATATTACTCAGAAAAATATACCACTTAAAATATAAGAGCTATTTATTTCTGGAATTTTCAATTTAATACTATCAGACCTTTCTTGCCTATAGGTAACTGAAACTTTAAAGCAAAGCTACAGATGTACTTTTTATGTGCTGGCAATACCATTTTCTAGGATTTTATTAAGATTTTCATCCTTTTTATAAAAGATATTGGTTCCTTTGCTTTTCTTCCTCTTTTAGAATTAATTTATTCTCTCATATATTATACCCCGACCATAGTTTCCCTTCCCTCTCTCTGCCCTTACCTCATCCCTCCCATCCACTCCTCTTCTATTTCCCTTCAGAAAAGGACAGGCCTCCCAGGGATATCAATCAAACATGCCAGATCAAATTGCAGTAAGATCAGGTACCTCCTCTCCTACTAAGGCTGTACAAGTCCACCCAGTAGGACAAGGGTCCTAAAAGCAGGCAAAACATCAGAAACAGTCCTTGCTCCTTCTGTTAGGGGTCCCTCAATAATATCAACCTATATAACCACAACATACATACCGTGGGCCTAGGTTAGACACATGCAGGCTCCCTGATTATCAGTTCAATCTCGAGAGCCCCTGTAAACCCAAGTGGGTTTCCTTGTTGTGTCCTTGACACATCTAGTTCCTATACATTTTCCTAGGCATCTTCCTTAGGATTTCCCAAACTCTGCCTAATGTTTGGCAGTGGGTCTCTGATCTGTTTCCATGAGTTTCTGAATGAAGTCTCTCTGGTGATAATCGGGTTAGGCACTGATCTATGAGTATAGCAGAATATATAGACCCTAGCTAAGACTTCTAGTAATAGAGGATACAGAGCCTAATCAGTCATCTCTGTAACCAGGCAAGACTTCCAGTGAAGGGTCTGGACACCAAACCAACCACAAAACTTTCCACCTACAATTTATCCTGCCTTCAAGATGTGCAACTGGAAAGGTGGAACAGAAATGAGGGAATGGCTAATGACTAATTTAACTTAGGACCCATGCTGTGAGAGGGAGCCCACCCCTGACACTGCCTGGAGGGCCAAGAGCCAGAGGCCAGATGGCCCAGAGGCCAGGCCCAGAACCAAACATGACTGGCAAAAAAATGTCAATTAAATAATGTCTAATGGTATTCTACTATACTCATAGATTGGCTTTTTTCTTGTCTCCCGTCTGGCTTTGATATCAGAGTAAGTAGCTCTGGATCTCTGGATTTATCGAATGAGTTTGGAAGTCTTCCCTCCTTTTACTCATAGGCTGTTGATACATTTATATTGACTTAGCTATCTGTTTTGAGGGTTTTCTCAAAGCCTAAGTGAAAACAGATTATGCAAATTTTTTCTGTCTTTTGTCATGTGACAGTATGGTTTGGTAAATCATATATATTGAGCCTTCCTTAGTCTTTAAACTGCTACACAGTCTTCGGTTTTATTTGTCATTTCTATCCAGGGCACTTTGCTAGCCTGTAGATATCAGAAGAGGAAACATAGGCCCCAGGACACAAATGTTATAAACCTGACACAGCTTCTGCCCTCCAAGAGCTTATATGCTAGCTGGAGATGAGAGAGAGTAATTTGGTCCCTACAACAATTTCTGATCATAATCAATTCTCTAAAGAATATTAAATGTTCTTGTGATAATTAGTTGTGGCAACAGATGAGTTATTTGGGGGATTGTGGGAAGATTCTTTTGAAGTGGCAGTTTTCTGAGTTTTGATTTTCTTTTTCTGAGACATGGTATAATGTAGCCCAGATAGTCCTCAAACTTATTATGGCCTTGAACTCCTGAGTCTCCTTGCTTCTACTTTTCGAGTGTTGCTACTACAGACATGTAACAGCATGCACAGTTAAAGTGGTAAGTTTGAGTCGCATATTCGAGGAGATCTGCAGAGGACATGTATGTAATAATATTAACAGAATGCAAATGCAAAATAAACTGATTTTAAGCATAAACAACCCCTTCTTTTTAACTTTTATTTATTTATAAAGATCTATTCATTTTTATGTTATGTGTATGAGTATTTTGCCTGCATGAGTGTATATGTTACCTGTGAAGGCCAGAAGACAGCATTGGATCCCTTGGAATTACAGTTATGGATATAGGTGGCTGTGGACCATCATGGGAGTGCCTTGAACTGAACCCAAGTCCCATGAAAGAACATTACATGCTCTTAAGCCTGAGCCATCCCTCCAATCAGCCCTCTTTCCTCCTTTTCTGGAGTCAGGGTTTCATGTGTCTCAGGCTGGATTCAAACTCCCCAATGAGCTGAGGCTCTTGCTTCTGATTGTCAAGTGCTGGGAGTACGGGCATATGCCGCTGTGTCCAGCTAAGCACATGTTTATGGTTTTATAATGTATAAAGATAGGTTTATGTGCTCAAAGTTGTCTATAGAACAACTGCCACAAAGGGTAGGTCACTGGA
>NC_046172.1:124756359-124773859 GCF_011064425.1 Rattus rattus | reverse complement strand
GCCTGCAAGCTCTGCCCAGCCCTCCGCGGTCTTTTAGTAGCAGTTAGAAGACCTTGCTAATTACTGAAGGCAAATGATAGAAGACAGATTTTGCAATGGAAGGCTTTGTTGTTGCTAACACTGCGGGCATTGTTTCTTAGGATTTGTTGGTTTTGGAGTCTGATAGGAAGGAGGAGGAATGCGATGAGGTCCTTCCAGCTAGACCTCTGGGAACTGCAAAACCTGAATTCTCTTCCTGGGCCAACACCTGTCCAAGCCAAAGAGATGCATTCTGTCTTGTGGGTTCTCTGCTTATGCTTCTTGGTGTACACTGCCGTCACACAGAAGTAAACAAGTTCTGAAGGCCCCTTGCAGACCCCTCTTGGCTTCCTTACCATGCATTTGGACACTTCAAGAGGAAAAATTAAAAGTGAAAACTAAGTGAAATCAGACTTTGCAGAGAAGCTCTTAGGAGCATTTCCTGACCAGCAGTGGGCTAGGGTATGTACTAATGGCCTGGAAAGTCCCCTTTACCATACACAGTCTTGAATCCTTTGATGCCAGTGTATCAAAAGATAAAAGCCACCGATTTCTTCAAGGAAAGGAAATTAGTCATAAACGTTAGTGCTTGTTTGTGAAATTGTGAGGATTACTGCAAAGTTCTCATTTAACCTGGATGTCAGACAAAGTATATTTATGTTCTCATGTGAAGTTGAAGCCCTACACAAGACTGGGGGTGGAAGGGAGGGACTGCCTCAAAATCTGGCATTTCTTCAGATAAACACTAGGTGGCATGGAGAACTTAACAAATAGAAAATGCTAACTATCATGACTTGAAATATAGACAATGACCCTCCGGTCCTATTTGCAGCAAGCCTGTAAAACCTCTCTGTCAAAGTTCGATGGAAAACTTCAACAACATAAGTAATGTTAGTCACTGAAGCATTACAAAGAAAACCCAGCTAGAGGATTTAGTCCCCACCACCCCCGCCCATCTCTCCTTATAATCATTTCTCAAGTATCATTTTATAAACATGATGATAAATTCAAAATATAATTGTTACCATGACTGGATTCCTTAATAGAAACCAGTCTATTCCTGTCAATGTGGACGTGGTTCTCATTTGAGCAGTCCTGACAGACTTTTCCTCCTCCCTCTTTTCTTTTATGAAATCAGCCAACAGGGTGGGGGTATGGGGAAGGCACAGCACACTCTCACTCACTCTCCACAAACATCCCTTTGGATTAAAAGGCAGGCTTTCCTCTGCCATTTTGACATTCCTAACATGTTCACTTCCCTGTGTTTAGGGCTTGGGAGAGGAGTGGTTGCTGAGACAGAGCAGGTGTTCTAGCTCTGGCTGAATGATTGCATCCCTTCTGACAATACTATAGCCTCTCCTTTGGTTAGCAAGCCTGGAAGAACAAGCAAAGATATCCAGTCAAGACATTTGCAGCTTTTCTCAAATTACAGCCAGGCCTCTTTAAGAACCTTCAGGCCTTCTTCCAGACAAGAGTCCTGATACATACAAAGCCTCCAGCCCTATAGCAGGTGCCATGGCTCTACCTTTGCCAGACTGACTTTTGCATTTGTGGGGAGTACAAGGTCCCACTTGTAGCTTGGAATTCAGTCTGTAGCCCAGGCTAATCTCCTACAACCCAAGACATTCTTTTCTTTTCACAGCTTTCCAATTGCTGGGATAGATAATTGAAGCTACCAAACTTGGCCCAAATGGAAGTTCAAATAACAATAGTTAAAAAGACAAAGGTCTTGTTTTCTCTCATTTCTGGTTCCTAGCTTTTAAGGAGAGACATAAAATCATGTATGTACCTATGACATAAAAGTAGAACTATTTGGGGAGGGCGAAAGGAATATGAGGAAGAGGAAGGAGGGTTTGAAGAAACAGGAGAAGAGTGCGAAAGAGGAGGGAGGGGACCAGGTGGGGGTGGTGGTGCATAGCTTTAACTCTGACACTCAGAAGGCAGAAGTTGGTGGATTTCTGTGAGTCTGAGGCCAGTGTGGTCTACAGAGCAAGGTCTGGGACAGCCATGGCTACACAGAGAAACTCTGTCTCAAACTCTCCCTCCACCCCCAGAAAATAAAGACAGAAGAGAAAGAGACATGATGTGAAATATGCTCAATATACAACATATGAAAACTTAAAAATAATTTTTGATACATTCTACAGACCACATGATTACCCAAGATACAATCCACAGACCATATGAAGCTCAAGAAGGACAACCAAAGTGTGGATGCTTCAGTCTTTCTTAAAAGGGTGAATATAAATATTAATAGGAGAGGATATGGAGGCAAATTTAGAGCAGAAACTGAAGGAACGGCCATTCAGAGCCTGCACCACCTGGGGATCCAGCCCATATATAATATATACAGCCACCAAACCTAGACAATATTGATGAAGCCAAGAAGTGCATGGTGACAGGAGTCTGATATAGCTGTCTCCTGAGAGACTCTGCCAGAGCGTGACAAATACAGAGGCAAATGGTAGCAGCAAACCATTGAGATGAGAATGGAGTCCCCATTGGAGGAATTAGAGAAAGGATTGAAGGAGCTGAAGGGACTTGAATCCCCATTAAAACAACAACAATACCAACCAATCAGAGCTCCCAGGGACTAAACCACCATCCAAAGAGTACACATGGACAGACCCATGGCTCCAGCTGCACGTGTAGCAGAAGATGGATGGCCTTCTTGGGCACCAATGAGAGGAGAAACCCTTGGTCCTGCCAAGGCTGGATCCCCCAGTGTAGGAGAATGTCAGGGTGGGAAGGTAGGAAGGGGTGGGAGGTTGTGTATGGTAACACCCTCATAGAAGAAGGGGGAGGGGAGATGGAATAGGGGGGTTACGGAAGGGAAAGGGAATAACATTTGAAATGTAAATAAAAAATCCAATTAAAAAAAAGAAAGAAAAAATAATTAAAGGGGCCATGACAGGAAGTCTACCCTGGAAGGTTTCATTTGCACCAAGGAAGACTCTCCTTACAGAGCTGAAATTGAGGCTGGAATAGTTCTCTATCTCCTGTCTAGTAAGATGACCAAAATAGAGTCATTCCCTCAGGTCCAGTTTCCATTTAGAGAGTGGTCAGGTTGGCAGACAGTACAGATGAGTTGCTTAGCTCCACCTTTATTTATGCATCTCCATGTCTCTCTGTGTTTGCATCTGTGAGGTGGGGATGAAAGCTATCCAACCCCTCAGAGTAGTGAACTTAAATGAACCCCACTCACCGCCCTCACCAACATGGAAAAAACTCTCCCCATTGAATATTTTGTACATTTGTATTTGGGGTAGGTTTCCATATTTATGTACATGTGAGTATATGTGTGCATATGTGTTTCTGTGGAGGCCAGAGTTCAAATCTGGGTATATTTCTTAGGCATCCTCCACCCTGTGCTTTGAGACAGTGTCTCTTGACAGCCCTGAGCTCTCCAAATAGACTAGGTTGGCTAGGTATCTAGTTTCAAGGATCCTTCCTTAGCTGCCTCCCAGCTCTGGAATTATAAGTGTGTGTCATAATGGCAGGTTTTCTATTTTTATTATTATTTTTTTTTTCTGGAGCTGGGGACCGAACCCAGGGCCTTGCACTTGCTAGGCAAGTGCTCTACCACTGAGCCAAATCCCCAACCCCCTTTATTATTTTTTTAAACATGGGTTTTGGAGATCTACACTCAGATCCTCTGCCTGCAAAGCAGACATGGTTGAACACTTGCTCTTTGTTTCCTTCCTCTGGGAATTTCTACACGCAGGATTTCATTCCATTCTCACACAATTTGGAACTGTATGCATTTGGTAAAGAGCTCATGGTACTAGAAGAGAACTTAAAACATGCACACAACAAGAAGCAAGATTTAGCAGCATTATGAACATTATAAACTGAGAGAATATTTTCATTCTTTGGATTGGGGGCACATTATTAAGAACCATTATAAGCTGGTTGCATTGTCATGGAATCTTTGCACATCTCTGTTTTCATGCTCTTTCTATCCCTGGAAACAAAATGCTTGCTAATACAATGTCACAAGTATTCCCTTCATTAGTGTATCATATTCCTCAAAAATCAATTGGCTTGCTTAAAATTTAATCAACAAGATCATCTTCTACAAAAATTGTCATAACCCAAACCATCAAAATTTCAAATATGTAGATTTTTTTATAAAACAGAATCTCCACCTACCCAATATTCTGTGATTAAAATCTACAAACAATAACCTTGCACTATTTCACTATAGTATATTTTAATTACCATCTAGTTTTTAATCAGAAACATTTGATTCTCCTTGGTTTATTGTCTACTTATGGGGCCATCTACCTTCTAGTCTACTCCATCATATTCTTGATGCACAGATCCCTATTTTGAAAATGAAATTTGTTCGCAATGATATCTAGACATTGAAACTCCGACAAGAATGCCAGGTTTCATGGTGTATGCCTTTAATTCCAGCACATGGAAGGGAAAATACAGATATATCTCTGAGTTTGAGGCCAGCCTGGTCTACAGAGTGAGTTCTAAGACAGCCAGTGCTACACAGAGAAACCCTGTCTCAAACAAACAAACAAACAAACAAACACCCTAAGTAAACAAACAAACAAATAAGAAACTCCTGTAAGACTTTCCTTGTTTTGGTATTTGCTTAAAGTATAATTTATGTTCACTGCCTGAGGCTCTTCACTTTTCTTAGTAAGTTTGTGCTATCTGTTGAAGGATTTTTGCTTGTCTAACCTGCATAAGGCCTAGACCTTGATCCCTAGGCCACATAGGCCAGGTGTGATAGTATATACCACTAATTTCAGTACTTGGAAGGTATAGAAGCAGGAGGATCAGCAATTGAATCCCATTTTTAACTATATAATGAGTTTGAGACCAGTGTGGAATACACAAGACCCTCTTTCAACAAACAATATCCTAGTGTAATAGACCTCAAATAGAATTTTTGTGATTGAAGACTTTTTCAGTAAGATATGAATAGCTGATGACCATTACAGTCACAAAGATTGAATCCATTCAAATAATTCTAGTTCATGAACAATGAGATGACAGGAGATGTGAGATATTATCCCAGAGAACATTCCAGAATCTGTTGGCTACTTCCAGACCTGAGTTCTCCCTAGTCCATTTCCTGTACACCTAACAGGAACTAAATGTCTTTGTTCAAAAAGTTGTAAACCCTGACTCCAGCCTTCCAGCACAGAAGGCATAATCGTCCTCTGACAGAGATTGTTTCCTGTGCTAATACCAGGAGTAAATGCCATCTTTTAGTGTCTTAGGTAGTTTCTGAAAGTTTAAAGCTTTCATAAACATGGAACAGAAGTACAGAACATCTGGGTGGTGAGCTTTTGGTAATGCTTCAAGAGTCCCATTGTCACTCACAGCTGGGACTAATTGTTGTGGTGGACATTTGTAATCTTCTAAAGTAAACAAACAAACAAACAACAATAACAACAAAGTCATACCCAAAACAAAGCTTTCTTTTTAAATGACTTGTCTCAAATGAACTATTGAAATACACATTATTTAATATCCAAAGGTAATACAAAATCCACTAAATTTTTACAGTAGTCAGATGTTTGGCTTTTAACAAAACAGTGTTTATGTTATACATTTTGACTGAGGATTCATTGACAAACCTATAACATAGCCCTTAAAAACCAAAATCATCCTGATAATCTCTTGTTTTTGTTATAACATACACTTTACACCATCTAGTCATGCATATTGTTTTATTTGATCTTGCAGTAATAGTAAGGGCAGGTAAGTGAGGCAGATATGTAAGTCTCATCTGCAAATTAAATGAAGGTGTAAAGAACAGAAATGACTTGTCCCAGTTCTAAACAGCCAGTGAAAATCAGTAGTTCATTTCAGGTCATCTATCTCTATGTTACAGAACCACATTAACTGTGCTGGTTAGAGAAGCTAGCTTCTGAGAGTATTGCCCATACGAAGAAGTGGCAAATCAGTCAGCATACAGTTCCCAAGAGTGAGTTTTGGTTGATGACACTTATTCCAGAATGAGGCTTAATTACTGCAACTTGGCAGAGTGCTTTGTAGTCTGGGATTATTACAGGAAGTGAGAGCATGCTGAGCTCCAAGGACAGGGTTATACGAGACCTGGGTGGAGTCTTAAGGCTGTCCATTTCTACAAAATAGGATTAATCCTATTCCAGCAGATGACTCACTATTGCACATCTGAAGACAGCAAGGATTAATAGCAGTCCAAGCCATTTGGCCAAAGTAACAGTCAATATGGGTCACCTTGTAAATCTCAGACCAATACCCCATCCTTCTTACCAAGCCCAAGGGCTCAAATTTTTCTATCTCTTTTTCTTTTTAATGAGCTCCAGCTCTGATCAGCAACAAATTTGAATGACAAAAGCTAACTGGAGAAATGCCAAAATCAAGATTTTTGTTGTTTGTTTTGTTTTTAAGACGCTAGTGCACAGTGCTCTATATAGGTACCCGTCCACCTATATCCAAGCCAAGCAATATAGGCAGGGTCTATTGTTCGCTAACATTTCAAATGGGAAAGATGGTGGGTCCATAAAGTGCTTACTGCAAAAGTATGAGAATTTAAGTTCATATCCCCAGCACCTACATATAAAGCAGCTTCCACGACAGAGACAAGAATATCCTTAGGTTTTAGTGGTCAATCAGTTGAACAGACTTCAGGTCCCTAGAGACCCTGTCTCATTACGCTGGGATGACTTGCCATCAAGTTAATTTGGAACATTTATCTCTACATTTCTATTTCATCTATACCTACATCTTATATGTATACTTATATTTCTATCTGTATCTATATCATCTGTATATGTACATGCATGCATATAGCCAAAGTATATATATGGTGTCACATAGACAAAAGAAAACAACACCACTGAAAGAGTCTGACCATACACACAGAAATCAGAAAATCAAGTTGTATATAAAGATGCAACCTCACTTTAGAATATGGAGGGTCCATCAGATTTATTCTTTGGGGTAGGTTAGATCCAAATGATAGATGAAACTAGAGAGAAAGATTGCTCTTTAAGAGGATGGAGTTTGCAAGTTTGATTAAAATATAATATTCAACCTTGAAACACAATTTCTGTCTTTGATGCCAAAAATGCATCCAATCCAAGATAATTTCAGGCTCAGTGCTTCACAACTACCATGAAGTAAATGGGTGACCCAAATCATACAGATACCTCACACATGACTATTCATGGAAAGCCTAATTTATTTTTCTCTTGAAAAATGTCTCAATCTCATTTGGACAGAAATGGAAAATGACATTTGAAACTTTAATCCTTTAATATGCAGTCTGGTTCTTTCCAAAGGTTGCAAGGTTTCCAAGTTCTGGAATTCATAACTAAGCAAGCATATGGAAACAGAATGTTCTCCATATCTTGGCGTCTCGAATATTATCCAGAAGTAGGCTGTCTCTCCACTGACACTGTGCAGGAAGCGCAAGCAGGCAATCATCCCATGTACCACAGTCTTGTTGAAGACAAACCCTTTCTTCTCCGTACTAGGCCCAGCCCATTCAATGCTCAGAGTTCCCCTCCAAGCCTTTGACCTTGCTACCTCCTCTCCCCATACAAAGTCTTGGTTTTCTTTCAGGACCCATCTCTAATTCTACCATCTCATGAAGTTTTCTGGGATTTCAGGCAGTAGGCATCACTCCAGTTTCTTATAACTTACTCACATCACAAAAGTTGAAAGTCTGTTGTCACAGTCCTCATACGCTATGATCCAGCCAGCTAATTGCTAATCATAAAATCAGAACTTAATAGCTCAACTCTTTCGTGAATCCCTCAGAGATAAGAGTGAATTCGAAAGGAAGAGGCAGTTGCAACTTGGAGCCCTTCATTTTCCCTTTGTGGGGATAGTTTAAATCCCTTTGGATCTGGGTTCCCTCGCTAAGGATGGTATTTTCAAGTTCCAGCCATTTGCCTGCAAAATTCATGATGTCCTCATTTTTAAAAGCTGAATAGTATTCCACCATGTAAACAAACCACATTTTCTGTATCCATTCCTTGGCTGAGAGACATATGGATTGTTTCTGGCTTCTGGCTATTACGAAAAGGCTGCTATGAACATAGTAGAGCATGTGTCCTTGTGGTATGATAGAGCATCGTTTGTGTATATCCCCAGGAGTAGTCTAGCTGGGTCTTCTTTAGTTAGAACTTTCCAATTTTCTGAGAACTGCCAGATTAATTTCCAACGTGGTTGTACCAGTTTGCAATCCCACCAGCAATGGAAGAGTGTACTTTCTCCACATCATGTACTTACTGATAAATGGATATTAGCCCAAAAGCTCAGAATACCTATGATACAATTCACAGTTTGGTATGCAGTTCAACAAGAAGGAAGGCCCAAGCGAGGATGCTTCAATTCCAATTAGAAGGGAGAAACAAAATAATCACAGGAGGCAGAATGAGGGAGAAGTGGAGGTGGGATAGGGAGGGGAAAAGGGGGCAGGATCAGATACAGAGGGAGACAGGAGGGAAGCCTAGAAGGCCAAAAGAATGAATGAAAATATGCAGCTGTAGAGGGTGGGGATGGGGGGAACCTCTAGAAACACCCAGAGACCTGGGATGTGAGAAGCTCCTAAGACTCAACAGGGATGACTTTAGCCAAAATGTCCAACAGAAGGCAGATGGAAGAGACCACCTCCAGTAGATAAACAGTCCCCAGTGTGCGGGGGGTGGGGTGGGGCTACATACCGTCTTCAGTCTGGAGTTCCTCAGAAAATTGGACATTGAACTGCCTGAGGATCAGCTATGCCTCTACTTGGGCATATACCCAAAAGATGCCCCAACATATAAAAGACAAGTGCTCCACTATGTTCATTGCAGCCTTATTTATAATAGCCAAGCTGGAAAAGAACCCAGATGCCCTTCAACAGAGGAATGGATGCAAGAAAAGTGGTATATCTACACAATGGAATATTACTCAGCTATCAAAAACAATGACTTTTTATGAAATTAATAGGCAAATGGATGAACTGGAAAATATCATCCTGAGTGAGTAACCCAATCACAGAAAAACACACATGGTATGCACTCATTGATAAGTGGCTATTAGCCCAAATGCTTGAATTACCATAGATGCCTAGAACAAATGAAACTCAAGACAGATGGATCAAAATGTGAATGCTTCACTCCTTCTTTAAAAGGGGAACAAGAATACCCTTGGCAGGGAATAGAGAGGCAAAGATTAAAACAGACACAGAAGGAACACCCATTCAGATCCTGCCCCACATGTGGCCCATGCATATACAGCCATCCACTTAGACAAGATGGATGAAGCAAAGAAGTGCAGACCGACAGGAGCCAGATGTAGATCGATCCTGAGAGACACAGCCAGAATACAGCAAATACAGAGGCGAATGCCAGCAGCAAACCACTGAACTGAGAACGGGACCCCCGTTGAAGGAATCAGAGAATGAACTGGAAGAGCTTGAAGGGGCTTGAGACCCCATATGTACAACAATGCCAAGCAACCATAGCTTCCAGGGACTAAGCCACTACCTAAAGACTATACATGGACTGACCCTGGACTCTGACCTCATAGGTAGCAATGAATATCCTAGTAAGAGCACTAGTGGAAGGGGGAGCCCTGGGATCAGGTTGGTTGATACTGTTGTTTTTCCTATGGGATTGCAAACCCCTTCATCTCCTTCAGTCCTTCCCCTAACTCTTCTATTCGAGGTCCCCGTGCTCAGCAAGCATCCTCATTTGTAGCAGTACGGCTCTGGCAGAGCCTCTCAGGAGACATCCATATCAGGCTTCTGTCAGCAAGCACTTCTTGGCATCAGCAATAGTGTCTGGGTTTGGTGGCTGCATACGGCATGGATCCCCAGGTGGAGAAGTCTCTGCCTTTCCTTTAGTCTCTGCTCCACTTTTTGTCCTTGTATTTCCTTTGGATAGGAGCAATTCTGAGTTAAATTCTGTGAAGGGTGGGTGGCCCCATCCCTCAACCGGGAGCCAGTTCTAACCTCTGGATATGGTCTCTACAGGCTCTCTCTCCTTTTTTTGGGTATTCCAGCTGATGTCATCCCCATTGCATTGTGGGAGCCTCTTGCTTTTCTGGCATCTGGAATTTTCTGGTGGCTACCCCCAGTTCCCCATCCCCCATTGCTACACTCCTCTGTTCAATTTCTGACCCTCATCCATCTCCCCCATCTCCTCCCACCCAATCCTGCTCCCCATTTTTCCCTCTCTTCCTCCTCTCTTCCTCCCAAGTCCCACTCACCATCAACCTCCTGTCATTATTTTGTTCTCCCTTCTAAGTAGGACTGAGGCACCCACACTTTGGTCTTTCTTATTCTTCACCTTCATATGATCTGTAAGTTGTATCGTGGGGATTCTGAGCTTTTGGACTAATATCCACATATCAGTAAGTGCATATCATCTGTGTTCTTTTGTAATTGGGTTACCTCACTCAGGATGATATTTTCCAGTTCCATCCATTTGCCTATGAGTTTCATGAAGTCATTGCTTTTGATAGCTGAGTAATATTCCCATTGTGTAGATGTACCACATTTTTCTGTATCCATTCCTCTGTTGAAGGGCATCTGGGTTCTTTCCAGCTTCTGGCTATTATAAATAAGGCTGAAGGAACATAGTTGGAGCATGTGTCTTTTTTTATATGTTAGGGCATCTTTTGAGTATATGCCCAAGAGAGGTATATCTGGGTCCTCAGGTAGTTCAATGTCCAATTTTCTGAGGAACCTGCAGACTGATTTCCAGAATGGTTGTACCAGTCTGCAATCCCACCAACAATGGAGGAGTGTTCCTTTTTCTCCACATCCTCGCCAGCATTTGCTGTCACCTGAGTTTTTGATCTTAGCCATTCTGACTAGTATGAGGTGGAATCTTAGCGTTGTTTTGATTTGAATTTCCCTGATGACTAAAGATGTTGAACATTTCTTTAGGTGCTTCTCAGCCATTCGAGATCCCTCAGTTGAGAATGCTCCGTTTAGCTCTGTACCCCATTTTTAATACGGTTATTTGATTCTCTGGACTCTAACTTCTTGAGTTCTTTGTATATTTTGGATATTAACCCTCTATTGGATGTAGGATTGGTAACGATCTTTTCTCAATCTGTGGGATTTTTTCCTTAAACAGCTTTACATGTAAATATTTATTGCAGTGAGTTGTTGGTCTGGTTCAAGGTTTATGGTTTCTGAAGCATCATAAATACTGGGCCACTGTTCAGACTTGTTTTGAGACTTGCTCAGAGTCAGGATGATGATGTTGCAGCTAGGCAGGGTGTCCGGGGGCAGGTTCTTTTCCCTGTTATTGGTGCCAGCAGCCCCAAGGCTATTGGCTATGACCTTTGTGCTTGCATCCTGCTAGCTGAGAAGCAGCAAGCAAAGGGTATAGATTCATCAGTCTCTGATGCGCATACATGCCACTCTGTTCGGGCATCCTATTTTCCACTTTTGTGAGTCCACTTTTTAAAAACATCTTCTCATAAGACTTTTTTCTTAGTTGTTCCAGAGCTATATCTGGGCTCTTCAGACTACCTTTCCACAGCTGTATCAACTTTCAAAGCCTCCATCGTGTGTGAGACTCCTCAAAGCTTCCCAGCAGGTGTGGGTCTGCCATCTTTTTTCTATATAGCCATTATTTAATTGGGAACTATGCACCAAAACCTAACAGTGATTATCTCTGATTAAGAGGTTTGCAGGTGTGTGTGTGTGTATGTGTGTGTGTGTGTGTGTGTGTGTGTGTGTGTGTGTGTGTGTGTGTGTGTGTGTGTGTACAGGTGCATGTGTCTGTACACACCTATAGAATCTAAACTGGTTTCCTCTGCTGTCACTCTGTGCTTTATTCCTTTGAGACAAAATCTCCTACTGAACTGAAGATCAATGCTTTTGGCTAGGCTGGCAGGCCAGTAAATGCCAATGATGTTCCCTCTGCCTCTGTTTGCTCCCTTAGTGCTGGGATTACAGTTCTAGATGGTTAAGTTTGGCATTTTTAAATGCGTGTTCCTAGAATCTGAACTCAAGTTCTTATGCTAACATACCAAATGATACTGTCGTCTGAGTCTTCTCCTCAGCCCAGATTGTAGGCTTATCTCAGTTTTCTTCTTGCTTATCTGCATTAATTTTTCCAGTATGAACATGTACTATTTATAAAAATAAGATGCAACATATAGTGAAATTATGATGTGCTGGTTGGCGTCTGTTAACTTGATGAAAGCCTAAATGTTTGGGAAGAAGGCATCTTTACAAAATGCCTCTATAAGACTGACCTGGAGGAAAATCTATGATACTCCTTTGGTTGATGTGAGAGTAAGCTCTCTGTGGATGGGACCATTTCTAAGTGGGTGACTCTGAATAATATAAGAAAGCAGGCTAAGTAAGCTATGGAGATCAAGCCAGTAAGCAGCACTCTTTCATCAGCTGCTGTCTCCAAACTCCTGCCTTGACCCCATCAGTGATGGAGTAAGATCTGAGAGTTTTAAGTTCAAGTTCCTTGGTTGTAGTGTTTTATCAAAGCAATAGAAAACTTAACTAAGATGAATATAGATAGAAGATGGAAGGTAGAGGAAGATTTTGTTTTAGGGCCATGAAATTATGAGAGCTTTCTTTTCTTTCTTTCTTTCTTTCTTTCTTTCTTTCTTTCTTTCTTTCTTTCTTTCTTTCTTTCTTTCTTTCCTCCTTTCTTTTTTGCGTTTTTCTCCCCACTTCCTGACCACCCAAAAAGAATGCTCAATTATAAGAAAAGTCTTTGCTAGCTCACATCATGTTTCAGCCTTGCTCAGAGAAAAACACATTTTTTCATCCTGCCTCCCACATATTCCCTTCCATTCTCAATACAGTAAAATGCTCCACAGGATTGGTACCTTTTGCTGACTCTCTCTCTTTTTATTATTTTAAATTTTTATTGGATATATTTCTCTATTTACATTTTGAATGTTATTCCCCTTCCTGGTTTCCTGTCCATAAACCTCCTATCTCCTCCCCGTTCCCCATAAGGGTGTTCCCCCCATACAGCCCTCCTTAGTGCCCCCCCCGACATTCCCCTACTCTGAGGTTCCAGCCTTGTGCAGGATGAGGCTTCCCCTTCCACTGGTGCTCTTACTAGGCTATTCATTGCTATGTGTGGTTGGAGCCCAGGTCCATATTATATATAGTCTTTGGGTAGTGGTTTAGTCCCTGGAAGCTCTGGTTGGTTGGCATTGTTGTTCTTATGGAGTTGCAAGCTCCTTCAACTCTTTCAATCCTTCCTCTAATTCCCCCAAGGGGGTCCTATTATCAGTTTAGTGGTTTGCTGCTAGCACTGACCTCTGTATTTGACATGCTCTGGATGTGTCTCTCAGGAGAGATCTATCTGGTCCCTTTCAGCACGCACTTTTTAGCTTCATATGAGAGCTTTCTTAGTCCTTGAATTTGTGGTGTAGCTATTGCTTCACTGTCTTTAAAAATGAAGGCTCCAGTGTCTAAAAATTATATTATAAATCATTCCTATGCTTTTTAGCAGATGAAACTCATTTGTGGTCAATAATTAAATAGTGGTCCTTGAAGGAAAATATTGAGAATATTCTTCAGCATCTAGACTTGTCTTTTTTTTTTTTTTTTTTTTTGAGTTGGGGACCCAACCCAGGGCCTTGCGCTTGCTGCCAGGGCAAGCGCTCTACCACTGAGCTAAATCCCCAACCCCTAGACTTGTCTTGATAAACCGAATAGACCACGCATTTGCCACCCTGCTGATTGGCTTCATTCTGGCTTCTTTTGATTCTGGTCCTTAATGCCATGCAGACCCTTCAGAATTTCTAAATCCTTCTACAACTTTGGAAAGTGAGAAACTCTTCCCATGGTAGTCAGGAAGAACCGACGTTTCTGCTCTTGGGCATGGCTCCATTTGTCTTCTCAGTATGTAAGGCTAAAAGTACAGAGTCTTCATGGCTGTCAGGACAATGAGTACCTGCTCAGGCAGGTACCTTTCTCCCTATCTGTTCTCTGAGCAATTGTCTATTCCTACAATATACCTCCTCCTCCAGGATACATTCTCTTGGTGACAAGTTCACGATTGGAATGTGGAACTCTGACCCACAATCCATATGGCAACTCAGATTAAGACAGTAGAAAAGAAATTCGCCACCTTATTATTTTCCCTATTTTCCTTAGGGATAGCCGAACACATGCTTACAGCAGTGGCTCGGGTTTTAAATTTAGATGGCCTTCCTGTTAACAAGAACTGAATTGTTGAATGCTTTATGTATCTGAAACCTATGTGATGGAGGTGTAGTAGTAAACAATGTGGATACTATATTCTTTTTTTTTTCTGTTATGAGGTCTCTCTGGAATCTTATGATAACTTTCCAATTATGAACAAACGAAACAAGACTAGGCACGTGAACTCTGGAGTGATGACTGGCAGAACATGTTCCACATATCTCCACAGTGTGGCCCTTCTCTTTAATTTTGGTTCTTTGTTTCGTTGAGAGTGCCTCTGCCTCTAGGAAATATGCATTTTCATCACAAACACATGCTATATACCATTTATCACCATCTTGTCATTATGAAATTTTCTCAGTGGCCAAACTTTCAGATTTCTAAGAGGGGAAGAACACACTGCCTAACTTTCATGGTGAGATGAAAGAAAGTGTATTCCTGTTAACCACACTTAGGGAATAGAATTTTCCAGTAATAGTGAAACTGACTGTCACTGAAAAAGAGGCACTCTCTACTAAAGAAGTCTTTTAAAAGATTTCTTTAAAATGTAACTTGCATTGTTTACGTCTGATTTATATTTATAGTTCTGACTATATTTATATTTAACAAGTGATTTTCCAGCACAAACTTAACTAAGATGTGCCCCATATTTACCAAAGATTTCCCTCATATTGGCTTTTAAAATGATGGATATGAGGGGTAAAAATTAACCACTTATCAGTTTTCGTTTGCTGTGAGTTCTAGGTATGTGGCTCTGAGTATACAAAGTATTTTATTTTCAATTATGAGTATGGGTTTGCACATGTGAGTGCAGTGCCTGTGGCGGCCAGAAGAGAGCATTGGATCCCCTGGAGTTGTAGTTAACAGGAGGTTGTGCGCTGCCTGAAGTGGGTGTTGGGAGCTGAACTTGTGTGTTCTGTAACAGCAGTATGTGCTCTTAACCACTGAGTCATTTCTACAACCGCAGACAGGTTTTTTTTAATCTGAAGAGAGAGCTGTTTTGTTGAGAGAAGTTGGCCTGCAGCTCATGATGCTTTAATGAATCCCCAGACATTGAATCTAAAAGATTTTTATTAAGCTTTGAAGCTTTTGGAGTTTCTGCTCAACTGAGGTCAGTGCTGGTAGAGTGTCCCCTAGCTGCATGCCCTGATAGGCACAGCCTCTTGGTATATTGTCTTAATGGCTAGCGGAACCGCCTCCTGTTCCTCCCCTACCGTGGTTGTCACTGCTCCAGAAATACCCCAAAATGGTACTAAATGATGTGCAAACACACCAGATGGATTGCTAATCTCTTTCTATGGCTTCTTAATGGTGCATTCACAGCCCCTTGGAGCAAACTCAATTTCTCTCTGTGCACTCTATTTCCACTTTTGCAATTTCAGAAGAAATCATTTTGGCAAACATATTTTGTGACTTGGATGAGAGGTAATTTATACAATTGCTTACCTACTACAACACCAAGCTGCAACTTCAGTCACAGGAGGATGGATAGCTATTCATCAGTCACAGCTGAAACACATAAAAGGATGTGAACCTTTTTATGTAGCCAAAGCTAAGAATGAAAGGACTACTCAGAGAAAATCTTGTTTCTTTGGGGTGGGAGAGCAGCGAATAGCATAAATCAAAGTCAGCACTTTGGTGGGTTGTTTCTTGTTGTTGTTATTGTTATTGTCGCTTTGGTTTGTTTTTTTATGTTTTTTTTTAAACAGAGTCTTTTTGCTATATTCTCTATGTAGACCAGGCTGTCCTCAAATTAGGAGACCCACCTGCCTCTCCTTTGGCACTGGGATTAAGGAGGTGTGCACCACCATGCCCAGGGCAAAGTCAATACTTTGGATTTTAACTTTAGGTTGCCCACTGAGTCTTAAAGAACTACGCATGAGAAAGCAGGGTGTGGATGGCTAGTACTTGCTTCCCTCAAGCATAAAGTAGGCTTAGAATACATAGCGATTTCCAGGTAACCCATGGAAACAAGAACTTGTCAATAAACAAAGAAACAAACTTCAAATGAACCCAACTGAAAGCCTAAAACTTGAATTGAACAAATGCCACAGAATTAAGAGCAAGAATTGCCAGGCCATCTGGGATAGGGGTGTAGCTATAGCTCGAATATTTGGGGTGATTGGGCAAAGGGGTCATGATGAGACATGGTCAATTCCATAGTTGGGTGAGTTGTCTCCTTCCCTGTATCTGTTCTGGTAAGGGGAGCCATGGGTACTCCCAAGGGGAATCCTGTATTTACTCAGGTTTTATATTTCAGACCTATAAGAATTTAAAGTCATATCTATATACACTGCCCCCCTCCTCACACACACACACACACACACACACACACACACACACACACACACACACACACTTTGGACAGAAGAGCTCCCATCTCAGGATGAGAGAGTGTTTGTTCATGACTATGGTTACCCATTAAAGTGACAGGAACCTTAAACATCTCAAATGCTTCTGATAGTTGGAATCATACCGCTGACTTAGGACTCAGAAGCCAGGACTTCCTTTTAGCTCTCCCAGTGATTCCGATGTACCCACTGTGTAAAAGCAGTTAGAGATGGATGAAGGGTTGAAGGTAGCGGGCTTTTAAGATCCAGTGCAGAGTAGAATCCATCTGGTGATTACTGTTAGCATATGAAAGGATCATGGATTACAGAGGCATACCTTTCCATACATGGATACAATGTACTTTGTTCATATGCATCCCCATTACTACTTTTCTTATCATTCTCTCTTCTCTCCTCTTTCCCCCTTTCTGTATTCATAAGAGCTGGGAAATATTGTTGAAATTAATGATTAGGGCCTGAAGTTCGTAGACTTAGGCTTGTTCTTCAGCCCATATAAATCTCTATATATGGAGACTCATGCCTTGTAATCCAAGCTTACCGGGACTGAAACAGACAATTAAAATTCAAGGTCACACCAAAACGCCATCTGGAACCCTGGTGCTGCAGGCTCCCGGAAACGGCGATGATGATCTTCCAGTTGCTGCCACCTTGAAGAGGCCAAGTAGGCAACCCACAGTGAACGTGAGCCTTGGGACCACAGGTAAGACCAACTTTTCTACTGCAAGCAACCTGCCTGGTGAACTCAAGACACAGGCCCACAGGAACAGCTGAAGACCTGTAGATAGGAAAAACTACACGCCCGAAAGCAGAACACTCTGTCCCCATAACTGGCTGAAAGAAAACAGGAAAACAGGTCTACAGCACTCCTGAAACACAGGCTTATAGGACAGTCTAGCCACTGTCAGAAATAGCAGAACAAAGTAACACTAGAGATAATCTGATGGCGAGAGGCAAGCGCAGGAACCCAAGCAACAGAAACCAA
>NC_046172.1:124688036-124756259 GCF_011064425.1 Rattus rattus | reverse complement strand
ACCTGTTTTCCTGTTTTCTTTCTGCCAGTTATGGGGACAGAGTGTTCTGCTTTCGGGCGTGTAGTTTTTCCTCTCTACAGGTCTTCAGCTGTTCCTGTGGACCTGTGTCTTGAGTTCACCAGGCAAGTCGTTTGTAGCAGAAAAGTTGGTCTTACCTGTGGACCCGAGGCTCAAGTTCGCTCGCGGGGTGCTGCCCACGGGCTCTCCGCGGCGGCAGCAACCAGGAAGATCTGCGCCGCCCCTTCCGGGAGGTTCCGTGCACCAGGGTTCCAGATATCTTTTGGTGTTTTCCTCTGGGATCAGTACTGTGTGCAGCGTGCAGTCTCTTCTGGTTTCCCAGGCGTGTCTGCCTCTCTGAAGGTTTAGCTCTCCCTCCCACGGGATTTGGGTGCAGAGAACTGTTTATCCGGTCGGTCCCTTCAGGTGCGGTGTCTCAGACGCGGTGGACCTGCTGCTCCTGGGCCGTCCTCCGAATTTTTCTTTTAATATCTATAAAATATTGTTGAAATTTTTATGGGAGTTGCATAGAATCTGTAGATTCCTTTAAGTCAGATAGCCTTTATCACTAGGTAAATCCTACAGATACATGAGAATTAGAAGTCCTTCTATCTTCTAATATTTTCTTCAATTTCTCTCTTCAGAATCATGAAGTTCTTGTCATACAGATCTTTCTCTTGTTTGGCTAGACTTATATGAGATGTTTTATACTATTCATGGCTATTGCAAAGAATGTTGTTTCACTAATTTCTTTCTCAGTCCATTTATAATTTGTATAAAAGAAAGCTGTTGACTTTGATTTCTTTGATTTAATTTTACATGTAGCTGTTGTGGTGAAGTGATTCATCAACTATAGGAGTTCTCTGGTAGACTTTTGTGGGTCATTTATGTATACTATCATATCATCCACAAATAGTGATACTTTGACTTCTTACTTTCCAATTTATATTCCCTTGATATACTTTTGCTATCTTATTGCTTTAGCTAGAAATTCAATTACTATATTGAATAAATATGAAAAGAGTGGGCAGCCGTGACTTTTCCGATTTTGTGGTATTGCTTCAATTTTCCATTTAATTTGATGCCATGTATTGGGTTGTTTATATTGATTTATCACATATAGGTATACACTTGGAATTCCTGACTCTCCAAGTCTTTTAACATAAAGGTATGTTGTATTTTGTTAAAGACATTTTCAGCATCTAATTAGATGATCGTGTGATTTTTTCTTTGAGTTTTTTATACTTTTGATTATGTTGATAGATTTTCATATATTGAACCATTCCATCATCCCCAAATCCTGTTGGGGAGAGAGCTGGACTCTCAGAAATGCAGACACTTCTGGGAAATGAGAGAAGACTACCCTCTGCCCATATTCCTGACCCAAGAGGGAATCACCTAGTGCCAGCTGTGCCCCTGGGTGCAAGGACCTAGGAGCAGTCAGGGAAAGGAGCCTTATTATTCTTATCTGCAGTGAGAGCTGAAAGACAGTCACCAGGATCACCTACACACCTGAACACAGAGATGAGGCCAAGTTTTCTGCTCCAAGTGACCGGCCTGGTGGACTAAGGACACACAAGGCAGAAGTCCTATGGGACAGAACGCTTCTGGCTGTGCCCAGAACTGAACTGATCCCATCCCAGAGCTCCCTGCTTTCAAATCCCATGGCAACACAAGCTGAACACCCAGAAATGTGGACCAGCTTGAGGCCGCAGGACACACTGCCCACTTCTGCCCACCTTTGCCCACATCCCTGGCCCAAGAGGAAAGTGCATAGTGACTGTGGACAGAGGAATATAGGAGCAACCAGAAGCAGGTACCTGCAATTCCTGTCTGAGCCCAGAACTAAACTGAACTTGTAAAAGAGCTCCCTGCAGCCAAATCCTGTGGGGGAGAGAGCTGAACCATTAGAAGTGTCAATACTCCTGAGAAATCACAGGAAACTACCCTCTGCCCACAGTCAAGACAAGCTAAGACCAGAGACAACCTGCTAGAGGCAAGCACAGGAATCTAAGCAACAGAACCCAAGAACACTCAGCATCATCAGAGCCAAGTTCTCATACCAAAGCAAATACTGGCTATCCAAACACACTAGAAAACTAAGATTTAGATTTAAAATCACATTTTATGATGATGATGGAGGACCTTAAGAAGGACATAAATAGCTCCCTTAAAGAAATACAGGACAGGGGTTGGGGATTTAGTTCAATAGTAGAGTGCTTGCCTAGCAAGTGCAAGGCCTTGGGTTCGGTCCCCAGCTCTGAAAAAAAGAAAAAAAAAAGAAAGAAAAAAAGAAATACAGGACAACACAAATAAACAAGTAGAAGCCCTTAAAGAGGAAACAGAAAAATTCCTTAAAGAATTACAGGAAAACAAAACCAAACAGGTGAAGGAATTGAATAAAACCATCCAGGATTTAAAATAGAAATAGAAACAATAAAGAAAGCACAAAGGGAGATAATCCTGGAAATAGAAAACCTAGGGAAGAGATAAGTTATCATAGATGCAAGCATCACCAACAGAATACAAGAGATAGAAGAAAGAAGTTCAGGGGCAGAGGATACCACAAAAAACACTGACACACACTTCAAAGAAAATGTAAAACACAATAAGCACCTAATCCAAAACATCCAGGAATTCCAGGACACAGTGAGGAGATCAAACTTAAGGATAATAGGTATGAAAGAGAGTGAAGTCTCCCAACTTAAAGGGCCAGTAAATATCTTCAACAAAATCATAGAAGAAAACTTCCCTAACCTAAAGAGAGAGATGCCCATAAACATAGAAGTGTACAGAACTCTAAATAAATTAAATTAGAAGAGAAATTCCTTACATCAGGTAATAGTTGAAACACCAAAAGTACTGGCATTAGGACAAAATGGCACCCAACAGATTGGGAAAAGATATTCACCAGTCCTACATCTGACAGAGGGATAATATAAAAAATATACAAAGAACTCAAGAAGTTAGAGTCCAGAGAGCCAAATAACCCTATTAAAATGGGGTACAGAGTGAAACAAAGAATTCTCAGCTAATGAATATCAAATGAATGAAAAGTACCCAAAGAAATGCTCAGCATCAGTAGTCAGGAAAATGCAAATAAAAACAACCCTAAGAATCCACCTCACAACATTAAGAATGGCTAAGATCAAAAACTAAGGTGAAAACAGATGCTGAGGAAGATGTGGAGAAAAAGGAACACTCCTCCATTGTTATTTGGATGGCCAACTGATACAACCTACAACCACTCTGGAAATTCCTCAGAAAATTGGACATTGCACTACCTGAGGAACAAGCTATACCTCTCCTGGGCATATACCCAAAAAGATGCTCCAAAATACAGCAAAAACACATGCTCTACTATGTTCATAGCAGCCTTATCTATAATAGCCAGAAGCTGGAAAGTACCTAGATGCCCTTCAACAGAGCAATGGAACCAAAAATATGGTTCATCTACACAATGGAGTACAACTCAGCCATAAAAAAAACAATGACTTCATGAAATTCATATGCAAATGGAATGAACTAGAAAATATCATCGTGAGTTAGGTAACCCAATTACAGATAAACACAAACAGTATACCCTCACTTATAAGTGGATATCAGCCCAAAAGCTCAAATTACCCAAGATACAATCCACAGACCACAGGAAGAAGAAGGATGACCAAAGTGTGGTTGCTTCACTTCTTAAAAGAGGTAAGAAAAGTATTCATAGAAGGGAATATGGAGACAAAATTTGAAGCTCAAAATGAAGGGATGGCCATTCAGAGCCTGACCCACATGTGCCAAATATATATACAGCCACCAAAACTAGATAAGATTGATGAAACTGTGAAGGGCATGCTGACAGGAACTGGATACAGATGTATCCTGAGAGACACAGCCAGAGCATGTCAAATACAGAGGTCAAATACATGAACTGATCCATGGCTCCAAATGCATTTGTAGCAGAGAATGGCCTTGTTGGGCACCAATGGAAGGAGAAGCCCTTGGCCCTGCCAAGGTTGGACCCCCAGTGTAGGGAAATGTTGGGGGTTGGGAAGAAGGGTGGATGGGGAAGGGAACACCCTTATAGGAGAAGGAAAGGGGGAATAGGGGGCTTATATCCAGGAAACTGGGAAAGGGAATAACATTTGAAATGTAAATTTAAAAATCCAATAAAAATAAATAAATAAGTAAATATAAAATAAGACAGTTTAGCTCATCTTGTCTTAACTTTGAAACATGTTATCTTTCCAGAAAATCATACATTTTGCCTAGATATTCCATTTGGACCTGATGATATTTTAAAATTTCCTCCATTTCTGTTGTTATACCTCCTTTTTCATTTTTGATTTCATTAATTTGAATACAGTCTATGCACTTTTTAACTAGTTTGCCTAAGGGCTTGTCTATCTTGTTAATTTTTGTCAAAGAACCAACTTTTGGTTTTGTTGATTTTGACTCTATATTGTTCTCTTTGTTTCTAATTGGTTGATTTCAGTCTTTAATTTAACTATTTCCTGACATCTATTCCTCTTGGATGTTTTTGCTTCTTTTTGTTCTCAAGCTTTCAGTTTTGCTGTATAGTTGCTAGTATAAGATCTTTCTGATTTCTTTATGAAGACATGTATTGATATGAATATTCTTCTTAACATTGTATTCTTTGTGTCCCATAAATTTGGGGGTATTGTGCTTTTCTTTTTATTGAATTCTACAAATTTTTAATTTAATTTACTCCTTCCCTGACCAAGTCGTCATTGAGTAGAGAGTTGATCTGTTTCCATGAGTGTGTGGGTTTTTGGATGCTTTTGTTGTTTCTGTTGTTGAAGCCCAGCTTTAATCCTTGCAGACCTGATAGAATGCCCGGGGTTATTCAATTTGCCTTGCATTTGTTGAGACTTGCTTTATTTCTGATTATCTGGTCAATTTCAGAGAAGTTTCTTGGAGGTATTGAGAAGAAGGTATATTCTTTTAGTTTAAGGTTAAATATTCTGTAGATATTTGTTAAATCTTTTGGGTTTATAACTTCTGTTAGTTTCACTGTGTCTCTATTTAGTTTCTGTTTTGATGACCTGTGTAATGGAAAGTTTGTGTTGTTGAAGTCTCCCACAATTATTGTTCAGGGTTCAATGTGGATTTTGAGCTTTAGTAAATTTTTGATTATTGATATGGATGCCCTTGCATTTTTGGCATAAATATTCAGAGTTGAGACTTTATCTTGTTGGATTTTTCTGTTAATGAGTATTAGGTATTTTTCCCACACTCTTTAGATACTTTCTGGTTGAAAGTCTATTTTATTTGCTATGAAAATCACTACTCCAGATTGCAGCTTAGAATTGTTTGTTAGGAAAATATTTTATTTCCAGTGTTTATTCTCAGATAGGGTCTATCTTTGCTTCAGAGTTTTGTTGTTGTTGTTTTTTTTTTTTTCAGAATGATGAATACTTTTTACATTTCCAGTCTGGTAGCCTATATCCTTTTATTCCTGGAATTGAGTCTATTGATGTTGAGAGATATTAAGGACCAATGGTTGTTAGTTCCTGTTACTTTGTTGGCAGTGATATTATATGTCTGAAATTCTCTTCTTTTGGTTTTGTTGTGAGATGGTTATTTTCTTGTGTTTTCTTGGGTGTTGTTACCCTCCTTATGTTGGAGTTTTCCTCCTGGTATCCTCTGTAGTGCTGAATTCATAAAGAGATATTAGCTAAATTTGCTTTGCCATGGGATATCTTGGTTTCTCTATCTGTGGTAATTAAGAGTTTTGCTGGGTATAATAGTCTGGCTTTGCATCTGTGGTTCATAGTGTCTACAAGTCATCTATCTGTCCAGGATCCTAAAGTTTTTAAATTCTCTATTGAAACATCAGGAGTAATTCTGAGAGGTCTGCCTTCATATGTTACTTGTCCTTTTTCCTCTGTGTTCTTTATTAGTTCTGTATTATCTCAGAACTATCAAGAGTGGTGAAACACAGGCATGACTAGATTTTTCAGATACACATATCTACACAAATTAAAAATGTACTAACCTAAAGAGCTCTATGTTGTATCATTATCTTAGTATAATCCTCTTAATATTTTCTAGTTATAACATATCTACTGATATATCAGATTTCACTTAAATGAAATGAATCCAAGAAAATTGCCATTCTTTCTTAAATATGTAAATGGGCCAGAAATGTAAGTTAATGTAATGTAAGCACTACTTTAAAAAGCAGACATAGATGCTTACATTGGAAAGCAATGAAAGCTTTGAAAGTAATTGGAAAGCCATTTATGAAAAAGATTTACCCACAAGTGTTTTGTAATCTTTAAATGTTTTATAAATATTTAAGCTTACTTTATTTTAGTTACAAATACAAATATAGAATAAAAATAAAAAAAATAATGGTACTTTAAAATATAAGAAACATGTTTAATGTACTTGGAGAAATGGGTCAATGATTAAGAGTACTTGTTGCTCTTGCAGCAATACAGCAGCCCACAATGATCCATACCTTACGTGGACTCTGATGTTCTGTTATGCTCTATGCAACTAGAAATCAAACATGTGGTGGACATATTTGTAGACAAAATACACCTTTATATAAAATAAAAATAAAAATAAACTTCAACATTTCATAAAACTGAGCAATTTTTTTCCTGAAGGAAATCTTATCCAGAGTATTTTAAACAATAACATAGTATTTTGTCTATATCATTTCTTGTACCATGTTTTCATCCTTTTTTGAAGTTTAAATACATTTTCAACTACAACTTCTACCTAGGCCAATTCTGTTTTCACAACATTATCAAATACCTCTCAGGATTGTTTTAATATGTAGTATAATTTAACTGTAATGATAGGAATCTTTATTTTATTAATTATACTTTTCTTAATATTTATGCAAGTCTGTGGAATCTTTACTTTATTCATTATACTTTTCTTAATATTTATGCAAGTCTGTGTTAACTCAGTCCACCCTCTCTCCACCATATCTATGGGTGTATATATATACTTTCGAAAAACACTATATTTAGTTGTTATATATTAACCTGCTAAGGCTATGATAATGAATTACCAATCTCAGTGTTTAAGTGCCAAAACCTTATATCTCACAGATCTGTAGGCAGCTGTTATTTTAAAAACCAATCTGCCAGTACATTTACAGAAGCCTATCACATGGAGTCAGCTATTTTCTTGTTATGTTCTTACAAGGACTCTCCTGTGTACATATACAATCTTCATGCCTTTATGTCTTGTTATAAAAAACACAATTATGAATGAATTAAGAAAGTATTAACTTGTCTTATTTACCCTTATTGATGAAAAATTAACACATAAAAATCCTTATGTCCACAAATGTAGCATTTCTTCAATATATGAATTTTGAAGGGACACAATTAAGTCTATAACATTAAACTGTAGCTCCATTAAGTCTATGAAAATGCCAAAAATATGTACACAAAATTCTATCTACCTCATAAGTTTATTTAAACATTATCTAGGAAGACCTTCAACAGATAAAAATCAATGTAATTATAAAAGATAATTAAGGGAATTCTATGCCCATAATAGAAAATTTTCCGTAATTAAAAATGTGAATAAATCCCACTAGAAAAAGAGATATCCCAATGAGGAATGAGAAGGAAGCACTATTAGTATAGCAAATTATCAAATTCACAAGAAAACTAAGAATAAATAAGCAAATATTTCCAAAGCTACTTAAAGAATATCAGAATGATGTAAATATATATACCAAATGTTGCAACAGCACCTAATTTTATAAAATAAAAGACTATTAGATATAAAAAGGAGATTTAAGTGCTGGAATAACAGTGGATGACTTTAGTACCAACAATAACTGCTTAACTGGAGAAAATACAGAATTCATGTCAGCACAAAAAAAAAAGATTCAAGTATTCAAGCAAACCTAAGCAAAGTCATATTGGAGCCAAAATAAGATATAACAAAAACAGTTCAGTATATTGGCACTCAATGATTTCCTATATATAATTTAAAAAAGTAGAAAAAAAACAAGAATTGACTCATGAAATTATATCTAAAATTCTGTATAGCAAATCAAATATATTTACTCAGTCAACTAACAGAAGGAAAATCTGCTGTGGTTTGAATGAATATGGACCTGATAAGTTCATATATTTTGAATACTTCTCCTCCAGGTGGTGAATATGCTTTGGAAAGATTAGGATGTATGTCCTTGTTGGAAGAGTTGTGTTATTAGGGGCAGATTTAGGGGTTTCAGAAGACTTGTATCATTTCTAGTGTGCTTTCTATATTATGCTTGTGGTTGCAGATGTGTACTCTAAGATGTCCTTGTAGCCATGTCATGGACTCTATTCCTCTGGAACAATAATTCCAAAGAAATCTTTCTTGTAATTTTTAAAGGGGAGAAAAATGCTTTAGAATAACATGAAAGAAAAATTTATTTTGGTTTATGCCTTCTATGGACTTAATGTATAGTAAGTAGTTTTATTACATTATGTGGTCTGGAGTGAGGCAGAATATTATGATGATGGGAAAGAAAGGCGATTTATCTCATATTTTCCTAACAGCAAAATGAAGGGACTGATGCCATTGTAGACATCTACTTCTTTTTCCTTAGTTAATTCACTGAAAATGCCTTCACAGATAAACCCCAATTTCTGCTTTCCTAATAATCCAAACAACTGTCAATACAACTAGGTTGATATAATTAACTGTCACAGATCTAAAAGTAAAACATTAAATAGACTATATGTCAAAATAATACAAATGTGTTTTTTTCACTTCTGGAGGCCAGAAATATAAGTTATTACTAGGTTTGATTTTATTCTTGGTTCATATTACTGTCTATTGGTGACATCTTTCTTCTCTAGAGTTGAATTTTCTGTCAAGCGGACATTAAACTAGTGAGCTCACATAAATACCCAGGAATAACCAATGATTTTGAGGATAGACATAGGACAAACCAAAGCAATGTATATACTGAGTTATGGACGATGGATAATAATTTGGTCATCTCCTCAAGAGTTTAGGTACAATACATTTGAAAAATACATAGTAAATTTTGCAAAGAATTATGTGTCTAAAACAGGAATAATATAAAGGCATATGTGACCCAAGAGAGTATCTGTCAGATGATGACAACAATAATAGAAGATTTTGAGGATCAAGTAGATAGATTCATTCATTTATGGATGCTCATAATCCTTTTTTTTCTCTTCTATTTTTCATTGGCCAGTGGGTTCATGAATTACTGTCAAAATGACAAAGATGGATGGTAAATATAAGACTAGCAACAAAGATATTTATTTATTATGTTTTGCCTGACTTCAGTAACTCATGGATATATAATTAAGGATGACAAATAACAGGACAATAGCTGGTGCTGGATGTGAAGATACGGTAGTGCATAAGCTAGAGAAATTCTATAGCCTGCAAAAACAAATATAAACTACCCAATTTCATTGACTTAACAAAGTAAAAGTTGATGGATTGTTCAGGTTACAATTTGATGCAGTAACACTGAATACAGAAAATTGCTATATTTGCTAGTATTCAGGCACTCTCTTGTTAGTCACTCATCTTCCATGAAGGACTCAAACCGTTTCCTTAGAAATAGTCAGATAATCATGAAAAGTGAAAAATGAAACATTGTTGGGCAATGATAGAAGTAATAAATATCACAATCTTTTAAGATTTCATTACTTAGGATGAATATGTTGGCATACATTTATTTTCCTAGTTCAGAAAAGGGTAAAACATGGAAAGATTACATTTAGTGCCAGTCTGGGATACAAATAAATGCCGCGGTTTGCCTAATTTATAATGTGAAACCCTGGCACAAGTAATAAAAATGACAGAAAGGAGAAAAAAGCCTATTGCTTAAAATGACATCTATGTTCAAAGGAAATTCCATGGAAAACAGGGAATATGACCTGTGGTCAAAAGTATGACTTTCTAAAATAGCTTAGTATTTATTGGAAGAAAAAAGGTGAGTTTTGGAGAGAACCCTGCTTTCATTGACATAAAATGGCAAATTTTGCTGGATATTGCACATATATATATATACATGTTATTGCATATACATATATACGTATATATGTATATATGTATTCCTTAATCTTTTTTATTGTCTAAACTTTATACCCATTCTACTCTACCCCCCAACATGTCCTCATTCCATTCCTCCTCCCATGTCTCCAAGAGGATGTCCTCACCCATCCCCACCATGTGAGGCCTCTCTATTCCCTGAGGCCTCAAGTCTTTCAAGGATTAGGTTCATCTTCTCTTACTGAGGAGACCAGGAAATCTTCAGACCACATATGTATCGCAGCCCTTGGAACAGGTAGTGTATGCTGCCTGGTTGGTGTCTTGATATTTGAGAGATTGCAGTGGTCCAGGTTAGTTGAAACTCCTGGTCTTTCTATGGGGTCACCCTCCTCCTCACCTTCTTCCAGCGTTTCCTTAATTCAACCACAAGGGTCCCTCACTTCAGTCCATTGGTTAGGTGTAAGTATTTGTGTCTTTCTCAGTCAGATGTTTTATTGTGCTTCTCAGAGAGGGTAGCCATGCTACACTCCTGTCTTATGTAAGTACACCATAAAGATCAGTAATAGTGTCAGGTCTTGGAGCCCCCCATTGAGCTTGATCCCTATTTGGTCCAGTCAGTGGACCTCCTTTTTCTCAATCTCTTCTCCATTTTTGTCCCTGCACTTCATTTAGACAGGAACAATTCTGCATAGGTTTTGATTGTGAGATGGCAAGCAACTCCATCCCTCCACTTGATGCCCTGTCTTTCTACTGGAAGCTGATTCTAAAGTTCCCCTCTCTACTGTAAGGAATTTCAATCAACGTCCCTCGCTTTGATCCTGATGGTCTCTGGTACATTCTAGAGGGTAACTGCACCTTCTACCTCTGAGGTTGTCTGTTTCCATTCATTCTTCTGGACCCCTCTGTACCAGATCATGCTCCCTTTTTGCCCTCTCTATCCCCTCTCCCACCTGGTCCTTCCCTCACTCTGCTCCCATCCATACCCTGTGATTGCTTTCTTTTCCTTCCCAAGTGGGATTGAGGCATCCTCACTTGGGTCCTTTATCTTGTTAACCTTCTTGAATTCTGTGGATTGTATCCTGGTAGTCAGTATTTATTTTTTTTTTTGGCTCATATGCCCTTATTACAGAGTATATACCATGTGTGTCCATTTGGGTTTGAGCTACCTATTGTGCAATAGCATATTGCAACTTTTTCCTCTTTCACCTGTGGTTACATGATATGTATTATATAGTGCATAGAATATAAGGACTTTCGTAACCTATAAACTAAACAGCTGTTTGTGCTTGGTTATCTTATATATTCTTAGACTTATATACAGTTTACAATAATGGAAATGGAAAATATTAAATTAAAAGAATAAAGAACAAATTAAAAAACATTTAAGTTGAGGTTGTTGAAGAAATACAAATGGAGAGTTATATAAGAAGAAAATATTAAACAAAGTAATAAATAATTATTAAGATGCTAATTTAATAAAATTTGAAAAAATAGCACATTATAAAATCATGTCATATTTAGTAATGACTAGTAGAAGATCACTTAAACTACTTAAATAATATCTATAGTTTTATGTATCATTATTGAGGTTAACAACATAAACTGTCATAAAATTGTACTATCCTTGGTTTAGTAATTCCATTTTTAATTATATTTATTACTTAATTAAGTGACTGAGAATGAGATAAGTCTCTAGCAATACAAAAAGCTATGTCCTAGAAATGAAACAAACAAACAACAATAAAACAAACCCACAAAAAAACAAACAATAGAGCATCATTTAAGGCAGAATTCTTTAAAACCAAGTGATAAATGGTCTAAGAAACACTAAATAAGGTCTGTATTGAAAATGATTTTTAAAAAGAGGTTATGAATTTGAAGAGATCATGGAAAAGTGTATGGGAGGCTCTAGAGGAAGGGAAGAGAGAGAAAAGATATAATTAATCTTACAATCTCTACTACAACATATATTATTATAAAATAATGAATCTATTTGCAGGACAAAGTTAATATCATTGAAGTGTTCATATGATGACATTTAGTTAATATTTATTGAAGTATACAACCATATAAATACTATAGTAGCAAAATATCAACGAAAGAAGATATCAAAATTTAAATTAAATAAAGTGTTAACAGTGTTTTCAAGAGATGGAAACATGGGTGATACTAAAATGTTCTCTCTTGTATACTCTTTCATAATTAATAATTTTATTTTAACTTCAAATATAAAAGAAATAAGCAACTGAGTTAGCTGAATACATGATTATATTTTAATAGTTTTCTTAGTCTGTCACTAAAAATTTAGATGCTACTCAGAACAATGTTTATGATGCGAAAGCTTAAATTATCGAGCCATAATATCAGAGTCATACAGTTGATATTAAAACATGGACTGTTTTATAACTAAATGATATTAGCAGAAGTAAAGAACTTTAATACATCACCAAATATAATGCTATTTCATTTTTCCTTCTTGAAACCTGAAAGTACCAATCTTGTTAGGACCTGGAAAGCATACTAAGGCTACATATAAATGAATGCATACATATTTTTAGGTTCTTCAATTAAAGATTCTTGAGGTGAATCATAAAATATGGAAAAGTAATCATAGAATCTAATGCTATAATTAAAAATAGAAAGCATATTTTCTACCATGTTCAAGGAATGCAGTAAAATAAACATTTTTATAGTGGCATGTAAAATTGAAGGTATCTTTAAAATTTATTTGAAGATGATTGTTTTAAAAGTGCTATGTAGTTTCGTTGGGGGAGTATTATTGTTATTTGTCTTTGTAGAACTGGAGAATCAAATGGAATACCTTGTGAATATTTTTCCACAATATCCCAATACCTTGAATTTCCCTAATTCAACCACAGGGGTAATAGAATCAATGTATATAATCTTATATTTTTCATGAAAAAAATCATATCTTTTTATATATGAACATTATTTCTATATAAAATAAAATAATGAAATTGATTGTGAATATTAAAATTTTGTGAAGACGTGTTTATTACCACTTAAATCACATAATGTATTTTGTTTTTAAATTTTTATTGTTACTGTTATTTTTTCTTTTACACTCTAGATTTTATTCCCCTCTTGGTCTAGCCCCTGAATGTTCCACATCCCATACCTCCTCCATGCCCCCCTGTATCCACAAGGATGTCCCCATCCCAAGCACCCCACAAAACCTCTAAACTTCCTTGGGCGTCCAGTCTCTTGAGGGTTAGGTGAATCTTCTTTGACCGATCCCAGACCCAACAGTCCTCTGCTATATATATTTTGGGGACTTTATATCAGCCGGTATATGCTGCCTGGTTAGTAATCGAGTATCTGAGAGATCAAAGAAGTTCAGGTTAATTGAGATTGCTGGTCCTCCTACAGGGTAGCCTTCCTCCTCAATTTCTTCCAGCTTTTCCTTAATTTCCTTAATTCAACCACAGGGGTAAGCAGCTTCAGAGTTTTGACTGTGGGATAACAACCCCATCCCTCACATGATGACCTATTTTTCTGCTGGAGTTGGGCTTTACCAGTTCCCTCTCTCCACTGAAGAGCATTTCATCTAGGGTCCCTCCCTTTGAGTCCTGAGAGTCTCTGAACCCCCAGGTCTCTGGTACATTATAAAGGGTCCTCCCAATCTCCTACCTCCTGAGATTACTTGTTTCCATTCTTTCTACTTGCCTTCAGGGATTCAGTCCTTTTGCCCCACAAAATACCAGATCATGTTCCCCTCTCCCCCCTTCTCTTTCCTTCCCAGGTACCCCCCTCCTTCCTGCTTGTGATTGCTTTCTTCTACCTCTTGAGTGGAACTGAGGCATCCTCACTTGGGGCCCTTCAGCTTGTTGATCATTTTGAGTTCTGTCAACTGTATCTTGGATATTCTGTACTTTCATTGCCTAATATTCACTTCCTAGTGAGTCTTTGGGTCTGAGTGACCTCACTCAGTTCCATCCATTTGCCTGCAAAACTCAGGATGCCCTCATTCTTAATAGCTGAATAGTATCCCACTATGTAAATGAACCACATTTTTTGTATCCATTCTTCTGTCTTGGGGCATCTGGGATGTTTCCAGCTTCTGGCTATCACAAATAAGGCCACTGTAAGCATGGTATATTTTAAATAGTGTTCATATTTCTTTTGTTGCCAATCAATGAAATTTATTCATGAGATTATGTATATAAGTAATTATCCTTAAGATTTTGTTTTGAATAATATATATACAAGAGAAAGGTGAATCTCAAGAAATAGTAAAATTGTGAAAATTATTAATAGGAATTTATAATCTTTTATATTACATGGTTAATATACTTTTCTATACTATTGAGAATGAGATAGCCACAGAAAAAGGTGTCCACAAAATCAAATTCTTAGAAAATCCAGTAATTTATTTTGATCAGCTTTAGGAAAGTGATATTAGATATGCTTTTAATTTTCTGTTTTCCATTGTGTTTACTTATTCAGTAATTAAATATTAACTTGACAGTATATATTCTATTCCCCTACAAAAGGTCACCTTCCAACACAGAAAACCTGACAATAACATCTGAAATAAAGATGCTGCCTTTTGGGGGTTGAGGATTTAGCTCAGCAGTAGAGCGCTTGCCCTTTTGCGGCATAGCGAAGGCCCTGAGTTGGTCCCAGCCCGGAAAAAAAAAAAAAAAAAAAAAAGATGCTGCCTTTTTTTCCCAAATATCCTTTAGAGTTCTTTGATCATCATTAGTACAATTTTGAGTCATACTATCAAAGATATGTCACATTCTAGCATCTCTATATAATGGTAATGGAAATTTTTTCATCATAGTTGAGATAAGGCCTTGTTAATGAGCTAAATTCTTGATTGTACTATATAAAATTACACACACACACACACACACACACACACACACACACACACACACACATACATGCAGTGCACAAGGCACTGCCTTTGATTGTCCAGTTCTACAAAAAGAAATAACAATAGTATAGCTCCCCAACGAAACTACATGGCACTTTCAAATAATCATTGAAAAGGCTGAAAATCGTGATGTATAGTATACATGTAATATGCCTTCACATCTGAGCTCCCAATTATTAGTAGAAACTTTAATTAATACATTTTCTAACTACTGAAAAATATGATTTGACCTTCATACCAAGGTGTACTTTTTCTGTTATACCAATAATTATTACTTTTTTAGTGTATCTTTTGACACCTCTAAGCAATCACACATTTTATTCCTGTTTTCAGAAGGTGGAGACAGGTTTAAAGAAATGTTTGCTACACCAAAGCATCTCATACTATTTTTGTTTTTAACCACTGTCGTTTTTTCCCTCCTAATATATATATAGCTAGTACATTATATATAAAGTAGTAAATAAAATACAACATTCAATTCTTAAGTGGCATAAGACTATTTTCTTTCTTGATATTTAAAAACAAGAGGAATGTCACTTCTAACTGTTTTCATATGCAATAAACTCATAATTTGTACACAGGTAAAAATAAAGTATTTTTATTGATGTAAATTTACTCTTAATATATTCAAAATGTGAAATCACTGCTGCCTGTAGCATAGTATCCTGTTTGCTATAGAATTTAAATTAATGAGAAGAAGATACAATAATGCTTGTTTTCCACAAATGAAAGAATGGCCTCATTTAATATGCATATTCCCTTTTATGAATACATAATAGAAAAGGCAGGAAGGAGGTGACAACATTCCCAGTTAATATCTCCTTTAAAATAGTCAAATGTTTAATTTTAAGCACTTCTTTTAAGAATATGATTTAAAATATATTTTCTTCTAATTGTTATCATGATTATTTTAATTTACTTATTGAAAGAATTATATAGGTAAAAACTGAATAACTTTGGATAAACAGTTATTTGGTAAGGGTATTGTCTACTTGATTTTAATTTGGAAGCCACGATTCTGACATTTTACTTATTGCTCCTTTATTTATAGTGAAGCTATTCTATTATACATTTACTTGAACAGGATATTATAATAGTACTTATTACCAGGTTAACAGTATAAATCTACTGCGAATTTATAAATGCACTTATAAAACAAGTTAGGAAATTCTTTACAAGAGGCAGTGTTTCTTTAATGACTCAGCAACTCAATTTTCATAGTCTTTTTTGATGCTTTTACTCATTACATTTATGTTTACACATTAGATTCACTTTACATGTTTGGAGACTTAAAATGAATAAGTAGCTTTCTTTGAAATGGATGTAAATCTTTTAGATGACTTACCTATAATTATTTCTGTCTCAAGGAGAAAAAATATTCTTATGTGTCACAAATCATTAAGAAAAATGAGTATGCATAGTTGATGCTACCAGGAGGAAATCATAAAATTTAAATCTTCCACAATACCATGGTGCCATCTGGAAAATCAGGTAATGTTGATTTCAGAAAAAAAAAATACAAAACACATTTTTATTGCTGTTTTAGTCTTACTCTGTATTCTTTGATTAATATATTTTGTTTTAGCAAAGTCAAAACAACAGAAGATATTTAAAATGTTATATAAATCAATTAAGTATCATTTTGTATATTTCTTAAGGTTTTCTAAGCCATCTGTATCTATATAAAATACATGCAAGAACATTTTCAGTGTTGGGTTTCAAACACAGAGACTTTTTCATATATGATTTTTAATTCAACATAATTAGTAATACTTTTTTCCTTTGAAATATTTATTTTTCAGAATCATTAAGTTTATTATATTTTGGAACAAATAAACATTCACAATTTATGACTTTGCAAAATCATCTTTCCATGAAACTATAGGTACTGAATTAATTTCCCATTCCAGTGGGTTGAAAATTATAATTCTAACTAAACTTAATTTGACTCATTACTAAAACAAATATTTTCTCAAGATTTCAAACATCCCAAGAAATTCTCAGCTTAAATAAATCAAGAAAAGTAAGACTATGTGTACAACTCTAGCAAATTCTGAAAATATTAATTTTCCTTTTTAAATATTTTTTAATTTTCATGGATCCAAATTCTCATATTTTTAAAACACTATATTTCAGATATTCAGTCTTCTTAGGTAGTGCATAACCTTTCCTCAACATTCATGGTTCCTTCTCATCACCTCCTTTTTTACATTTTTTTAGAATTTTGAGGGAAGGATGTAAAATGATCTAAAGAATAAAATCCTGTAAAATCATGTGAAGAAACTTTGGCTAAAACACTATCTAGGTTCATTTTATATCCTTTGAATTTCAGGTTGGCAGGCAAATTTATTTCTTGGATGTCCATTATGGTAAAAAGAAAACAAGTACTCCTTTATATAACTCATATCTATTTATTATCAATTTATAATGCTAACATCATTTCTCCTACTGTTCTTGAATTTTTCTGTTTGGTTTTTTTTCTTAGAGAAAATGAATAATTTAAAACCTAATAATTGTTCACATTCTTTGAGTTCGAGAATAATTATTTGGAAAAACAAAAGCTCAGGATAGCCAAAACAATTCTGAACTCATTTCAGTATGTATCACATTCTTAGTCAAGTCTTTTCTCAACTTTTTCTTTTATTGAAAATAAAATATTCCCATGGCCAATTCTTTTTAGATTCTACCTACATTTCCATATACATTTATATGAAGAAGAAGAAGAAGAAGAAGAAGAAGAAGAAGAAGAAGAAGAAGAAGAAGAAGAAGAAGAAGAAGACACAAATCAGAATATGACAAAATAAATAAGAAAACAGAGGAAAAGAAAAAAAAAATGAGAAACACCTAAAGACACAGCTTTATACTTTCACACACAGGAATCTCATAAAGTCATAAACTGGAAGGTATGATGTATACAAAAAGACTTGTAAGGATGAAAACATTTTAGAATGCACAAAACTTTAAAATAAATAAATAACTGCCCTGACTAAATATTTTGATACAGGGAACATCAAAAGATGCTTTTTCTGTTGGCCATCTAGTACTGAGTATATAGCTGTTAAGAGTATTTTGGATATTCAGTTAGACTCCTATGTCAAAAAACCAATATTCCATTTGTCAAAAGTTAATATTTGGATATGAAAGATAGAGTTTTAAATTAGCTCAAAACTCAGCAACAGGATCTGACTCAGGAAGACAGATTGTTAAAAATGCAGGAGAACTGGTTCAGAGACCCTGACCCTCCTGCTTATCACCGGGCTGAGTAAAAGAGTAATGGGTTTTGTTCTGTGCCTGTGATGTTTGTTCAAGTTCCCTTTGTGCCCTCCAGCCATTGTGTCCTGCAGAGAGTATTCCTGGAAACTGGAGGCCAAGCCTAACCAGATGTGTTTCAGATGCAGATGCCTCATCATCTCTGACAAACATTTACCCTAAAGGACAATCAGGAACTGTTCTCAGGAGAATGCTTGACCTTTCCCCTCATTTAAACCCTAGAGTATTAAGAACAATTCTGTGACTTTGAGAGTTTCCCTTTGTGACATTTTTGGTATTTCCTTTTGACATCCCCCCATCTCCTGGAGCTTGTGACTTCTTCCTTTAAAAAGCCCTTCTCCCAGCCACTCGGGGTTGACACCTCTGTCTCCTGCGTGGGATACGTGGTGGCCTGGAGATCTCTGTAATAGATTTCTGTAATAAACCTCGCCTTTGTGTATTACATCCAAAATGGTCTCTCTGTGTCTGGAGTCCGCGATTTCCCTAGACTTGAGTAAGGGATCTTCCAGATATACATCATAGGTTAGGAATGTAGGCTTGTTTCTGCTTCTCATTACAGAGCTGGACCTGATCTGACGCATATTTATGCAAGCATTATGCATGCAGGTTCAATGTTGTGAGTTCCTGTGTTAATCAGCCCTGGTTTGTTTGAAAGCCTTATTTTCTTGGCTTTGTCTATTCCCATTGGCTCCTAAAATCTTTCTGCCCCCTCTTCTTCAACGTTCTCTGAGCTCTGAGAGGAGGGATTTAATGAAGACAACCTATTTATGGTGCATTTTCCATGTTCTCTCGATCTTTGCATATTATTCACTTGTGGGTTTCTGTACTTTTTTCTTCAATGGTTTCAGAAAATATTTCTTCTGATGATGGCTGACAAAGCACTGAATCATGAGCATAGTAGGATGTCATTAACAGTAATTTTATTGCTACATTCCTTTATCAAAACTGTAGTATTTGGTTCTACTCTCAGTCCCCGATCTACCTGGTCCCAGGTTCTCGGCTTCTTTAATGGCATCATGCATGAGCTTTATCTGAGAAAGTGGTCCTTGAATCCAATTAGATATTAGTTGGTTACTTATACAAGCTTTGTGCCACTATCACACTCTCACACCCGTATGGTATCTTCCAACATATCATTATAGGTTCTTTACTGCCTCTTCTATTTAAAAGACTCTGGGACAGTTATTTTTATGGTTTTTGGTTTGTAGATTCTTTTTTGTTTTATAATGTATTTATTCCTCAGTATATTTTATGAAATTTCAAAGAAAAGGTGTTTTCTTTTTATATGTAGATAATTGAATTACTGCAGTTGTTACTTTGCCCCTCAACTACTATGGGTGCTAGTAGATTTTATTTATTATATATATTATAACCTTATTGAACGTATTTCATCTGCAAGCATAGGACAGATGGAGAAAATACACTTATGTGGAAAAAGATTCTGTAGTTAAAAAACGTGAACTTCAAGATATCACAAATGTAAAAAATGATTTTGTAAAAGATAACTCTCTTGTATGTATTCCATTGATAATCATAGAAAGTATAATGTGGAAAGCGTTTGACATAGAAGCACATACATGTGACCTCTCTATTAGGCTGAAAAAGGCAGGCAGATTATGTTTTTTATTAGATAGGTTTCTTCATTTATATTTCAAATGCTATTCCCTTTCCTGGTTTCCTGTCCATAATCCACCTGATATCGATCCAATGCAGGTGTTACCCCCATATACTTACTGCCCCTGCCCCAGACATTCCCCTGCAATGGGGGGTCCAACCTTGGCAGGACCAAGAGCTTCCCCTTCCACTGGTGCACCTAACAAGGTTATTGTCTGCTACATATGCAGTTGGAGCCCTGGGTCAGTCCATGTATAGTCTTTGTGTAGTGGTTAATCACTGGAAGCTCTGGTTGGTTGGCATTATTGTTCTTATGGGGTTGCAAGCCCCTTCAGCTCTTTCAATCCTTCCTCAAATTCCCCCAATCCGGGTCGCAGGCAGATTGTTTAAAGGATCAGGCAAGCCTAGTTTTCATAACAATATTAGTTCTCAAAAGAAGATAGAAAGAAAACAATAAAAAACAAGATAGTACCCCAAGCTTGAACATTAATAAAAAAAATATTACTTACCTTTTTAAAACTATGTTTATAGTTTTATATATTATATAACCTGTGATGTAAAAATTGGAAATTCCCACAACTTGCCAATTTCCCATTTACTTGATTTCCCTCCTTATTATAAAATGTGCTGTGTATGTCTATGTTTCTGTGTGCCTCTGAGTCTGTGTATTGTTTTGTAGGTACAACATTATAAACTATCACATATTGTGTATCATAAAAATAATATATTTTCTCTGAAACTGGGGTATTAAAAGTCTGAGTATAACATGTTGGTAGGGATGATTTCTTCCTAGGCCAGCCTGTTCATTTTCTTTATGATCAATTATTCCCTACTGTAGCAAAATAGTGTGAGGTGACTGCTCCTAGCTTGCTAGCTGTGTGGCAACATGGGATCTTTGTGACTCTCAGCATGCTGAGAAAGCAGGAAATTTCTTTAGCAGGAAATCCTGGTGTTCTGCCAAATGCATTGTATGTCTGGTGAATTGGCAGTCAAGATCCTTTTCTCAGGAAAGAGTAACTGCTCTTTTAATTATAAGAAACAACATATCTAAGAGTTGGACTACTCAGTCTCCAAGAAGGATTGTGTCACAGTAAACCAGCATAAACTATTGCTAGGGAAACGGTAGGTGGTAAGAACTAGAAGCTGTGGGAAATCTTTATTCTTTATTCTGCTTTTCATATAAAAGTTGCTTGAACTTTGAATAAATTATGCATTGGCAAACTTTTGTGTTGCCTCCCCTGTGTCCTGGTTAATGGAACCCTCCTCACTTGGGACCCTTAAATACACTAGAACTTGACACCCCACTTTTCACAATTTTTCTTTTTTAAAAATAGATTATTTTATTTATTCACATGTCAAATGTTGTCCCGCTACCCATTCCTCCCGCCAACTCCCATCAAATCTCTGCTCCTCTTTGCATCTAAAAAGCTACTCTCACACCCATCCACCTACCCACCCACTCCTACCTCACTCCTCTAGCATCTCTTCCCTGGGGCTACAAACCTCCACAGGACCAAGCACTGCCTCTGCTCCCTTTGATGCCAGATAAGGCAATTTCCTTCTACATATGGAGCAAGACCATAGACACACCCATATATACTCTTTTGTTGGTGGACCCCTCATATTTCAAAGGGACTTTTCTTTCTGTGGTCTTTTATTAACTTGTCATATTTCATCATAGATCACCCTTATTTTTTACTGTAAATTAGTTATTTATCCTTAAAGTAGAAATGATTAAATACAGTTATATCTGTTGAATTAAATGTTTAAGACTTTATTTCATTTTTAGAACAAAACCGAGCCAATGTATGTTAATGTATATGTATATATTATATATACCTTTGTGTTTTGTTTCTGATCCTGCACAAGGGACTTAGGTGCATGTATTACATATCAAAGCATACCTGGCCTCCAAGTTCTCCCAGAACCCCTCAGTCCCTGTCTAGCATACCCTACCCCCAACTGAGAACTTTAAAGCCCAGAGACTAGGCTAACTTTCTCCTCTAAAGGCTCTTCCCTACAAAATTTTGTGTCTATCTCTCTGTCTTGTTCTTGTTCTTCTTGTTCTTCATCTTCTTTTTCTTCTTTTTCTTGTGCTTGTTCTTCTTATTCTTCTTGTTGTTGTTCTCCTCCTCCTTCTTTTCCTCCTCCTCCTTTCTTTCTGTGAATTTTCTTCCTTTCTCTTCCCACACCCTCTCCCAGGGCAACTCCCCTTGTCTCAACCCTTAGAGGCAATGGACTTGCCCAAGTAAAACTTTGCAATAAACCTACCTTTAATATAATCTAATCCAGCTTGGAATGGATTATTTCATCAGTGGCAGAGAAAAGACATATCACTGTGTATACATTACTTCTACAGATCCTGAATATGTTATTTGTGTTGCATCTATTTGGCAGGTTTATTCTCAGTTTTAATATTTTAGACGCATATTCCTGAAATTAACATTTAATTAAGAGAGAGGTATCATTTTCCCACTCCCTAGATCTATTTGTGCATTTAAAATAGAATAATATAAGTTGTGAATTTTATCTGTAAGTTTATTGTTAGTGATACATAAAAACACAACATGAACCTATTTAATGAATACTGAATAAAACTTTAAAATATGTATTCACTGTATGTTCATACATACATACATTGTATATTCATGCTAAATAGATCACATTTGAATATATTATTTTAATTTGTCATATATGCTCATAAAAATGTACATTGTATATTTATGCTAAATTTATCATTATTGAATATTTTTATAATTTATTTATAAAGATATTATTCAAAATGATGAGTGTACTTTAAAATACCCACTATATTGTGGATATGTGGTTGGCCTTCTGTGTAATACCATATATAATTCCCATTCCTATCTAATTACAGTGTAATAATCCTAGATCAGCTACTCTCATACACTTTCCTCACTCCAGTTTCCAATAACCGAAACTCTACCGTCTGTTAAATAAGACCCAGTGTTTTATATTCTACATTTGAGCAAGATCATACAGTATATTTATTTAGTATACATGACCTATTTCACATGAAATTAATTCACTGGTTAATGGAGAGTTAAGTCTTGTTTCACTTATTGGTTATTTATAAATAGTCTTGTAAGAGATATAGTAGAAGAGACACCTCTCAATATACCTTTCAAATGTTTTGAATATATACCCAGTAGTAGTACTGATTAATCAAGAAGTATTTATATTTTTATCGTTTGAAAAAGTTCAACATTGTTCCACAATTCCTATATTAACTTATTGTGCTATTTTGAATGAAAATTTTCCCCATAAATTTAATACTTGCATCCTAGTCCCCAGTTGGTGGTGATAATTTTAAACATTGTGGAACCCTTGAAAAAGGTAGTCTTACTAGAGGAAGTACATTATTAGTTTAAAACTTTAAATGTTTATAGTCTTAAGTTTCTGTTTTCCATCACAGCTTCCTTATTAAATATGTATCTTCCACCATGCATGCCTGTTGCTACTATGCTTCCTCAACATGATGGATTTTTATTCTTCTGGAAGTATAAATTATCGAAAACTCTTACATGTTGTCTTGGTAATGGTATTTTTGTTATATAAACAGAAACCTAACTGATGCATTGATGTCATGACCAACAGTTTAGAAGGTCATCTGTTTCTTTATATCATCACTAGTACTTTTAGTTTTTATTCTTTGGCTAAGGTTATCCTTACTAGATTAAGGTGATACAAAATTGTGGTTTTCATTTGTATTTTCTAATAAATAGTGATGAAGGACATGTCTTCATAGGCTATTAATATGTCTTGCTTTCTGCAAATATTTATTCTAATGCCTATTTTTAACTTGTTTTTATTAACTTGAGTATTTCTTATTTACATTTTGAGTGTTATTCCCTTTCCCGGTTTACTGGCCAACGTCCCTAACCCCTCCCCTCCCCTTCTTTTGTAGGTGTTCCCCTCTATCCTCCCCCCATTGCCGCCCTCCCCCAACAATCATGTTCACTGGGGTTCAGTCTTAGCAGGACAGGGCTTCCCCTTCGCTGGTGAACTTACTAGGATATTCAATGATACCTATAGGAATCAGAGTCCAGGGTCAGTCCATATATGTCTTTAGGTATTGGCTTAGTCCTGGAAGCTTTGGTTGCTTGACATTGTTGTTCCTTATAGGGTCTCGAGCCCCTAAACTCCAGTTCTTTCTCTGATTCGTTCCTTCAACGAGGGGTCAGTTCTCAGTTCAGTGGTTTGCTGCTGGCATTCACCTCATGTTGCTGTATTCTAGCTGTCCCTCAGGAGAGATCTACATCAAATACTGTCTGCCTGCACTTCTTTGCTTCATCCATCTTGTCTAATTGGGTGGCTGTATATGTATGGGCCACATGTAGAGCCCAGGCTCTGAAGGAATTGTTCCTTGTCTCTGTTTTAATCTTTGCCTCTCTATTCCCTGCCAAGGGTATTCTTGTTCCCCCTTTTAAAGAAGGAGTGAAGCATTCACATTTTGATCATCCATCTTGAGTTTCATGTGTTCTAGGCATCTAGGGTAATTCAAGCATTTGGGCTAATAGCCACTTATCAATGAGTGCATACCATGTGTTTTTTTCTGTGATTGGGTTAGCTCACTCAGGATGATATTTTCCAGTTCCAACCATTTGCCTATGAATTTCATAAAGTCGTTGTTTTTGATAGCTGAGTAATATTCCATTGTGTAGATGTACCACATTTTCTGTATCCATTCCTCTGTTGAAGGGCATCTGGGTTCTTTCCAGCTTCTGGCTATTATAAATAAGGCTGTGATAAACATAGTGGAGCATGTGTCTTTTTTATATGTTGGGGCATCTTTTGGGTATATGCCCAAGAGAGGTATAGCTGGGTCCTCAGGTAGTTCAATGTCCAATTTTTCTGAGGAACCTCCAGACTGATTTCCAGAATGGTTGTACCAGTCTGCAATCCCACCAACAATGGAGGAGTGTTCCTCTTTCTCCACATCCTCGCCAGCATTTGCTGTCACCTGAGTTTTTGATCTTAGCCATTCTCACTGGTGTGAGGTGAAATCTCAGGGTTGTTTTGATTTGCATTTTCCTTATGACTAAAGATGTTGAACATTTCTTTAGGTGTTTCTCAGCCATTCGGCATTCCTCAGCTGTGAATTCTTTGTTTAGCTCTGAACCCCATTTTTTAATAGGGTTATTTGTCTCCCTGTGGTCTAACTTCTTTGAGTTCTTTGTATATTTTGGATATAAGCCCTCTATCTGTTGTAGGATTGGTAAAGATCTTTTCCCAATCTGTTGGTTGCCGTTTTTGTCCTAACCACAGTGTCCTTTGCCTTACAGAAGCTTTGCAGTTTTATGAGATCCCATTTGTCGATTCTTGATCTTAGAGCATAAGCCATTGGTGTTTTGTTCAGGAAATTTTTGCCCATGTGTTAGAGATGCTTCCCCAGTTTTTCTTCTATTAGTTTGAGTGTACCTGGTTTGATGTAGGTCCTTGTTCACTTGGACTTAAGCTTTGTACAGGGTGTCAGCATGGATCGATATACATTCTTCTACGTGTTGACCTCCAGTTGAACCAGCACCATTTGCTGAAAATGCTATCTTTTTTCCATTTGATGGTTTTGGCTCCTTTGTCAAAAATCAAGTGACCATAGGTGTGTGGGTTCATTTCTGGGTCTTCAATTCTGTTCCATTGGTCTATCTGTCTGTCTCTGTACCAATACCATCCAGTTTTTATCACTATTGCTCTGTAATACTGCTTGAGTTCAGGGATAGTGATTTCCCTGAAGTCCTTTTATTGTTGAGGATAGTTTTAGCTATCCTGGGTTTTTTGTTATTCCAGATGAATTTGCAAATTGTTCTGTCTAACTCTTTGAAGAAATGGATTGGTATTTTGATGGGGATTGCAATGAATCTGTAGATCGCTTTTGGTAAAATGGCCATTTTTACTATATTAATCCTGCCAATCCATGAGCATGGGAGATCTTTCCATCTTCTGAGGTCTTCTTCAATTTCTTTCTTCAGAGTCTTGAAGTTCTTATTGTACAGATCTTTTACTTGCTTGGTTAAAGTCACATCGAGGTACTTTTATATTATTTGGGTCTATTCTGAAGGTGTCATTTCCCTAATTTCTTTTCTCGGCTTGTTTGTCTTTTTGTGTAGAGGAAGGCTACTGATTTATTTGAGTTAATTTTATACCCAGCCACTTTGCTGAAGTTGTTTATCAGCTTTAGTAGTTCTCTGGTGGAACTTTTGGATCACTTAAATATACTATCATATCATCTCCAAATTCTAATATTTTGACTTCTTTTCCGATCTATTCCCTTGACCTCCTTTTGTTGTCTGATTGCTCTGGCTAGAACTTCAAGAACTATATTGAATAAGTAGGGAGAGAGTGGGCAGCCTTGTCTAGTCCCTGATTTTAGTGGGATTGTTTCAAGTTTCTCTCCATTTAGTTTAATGTTAGCAACTGGTTTGCTGTATATGGCTTTTACTATGTTTAGGTATGGGCCTCGAATTCCTATTCTTTCCAGGACTTTTATCATGAAGGGTTGTTGAATTTTCTCAAATGATTTCTCAGCATCTAATGAAATGATCCTGTGGTTTCGTTCTTTCAGTTTGTTTATATAATGGATCACGTTGATGGTTGTCCGTATATTAAACCATCCCTGCATGCCTGGGATGAAGCCTACTTGATCATGGTGGATGACTGCATTGATGTGCTCTTGGATTTGGTTTGCCAGAATTGTATTGAGTATTTTTGCATCGATATTCATAAGGGAAATTGGTCTGAAGTTCTCTTTCTTTGTTGGGTCTTTGCGTGGTATAGGTATAAGAGTAATTGTGGCTTCATAGAAGGAATTTGTAGTGCTCCATCTGTTTCAATTTTGTGGAATAGTTTGGATAATATTGGTATGAGGTCTTCTATGAAGGTCTGATAGAATTCTGCACTAAACCCGTCTGGACCTGGGCTCTTTTTGGTTGGGGACCTTTAATGACTGCTTCTATTTCCTTAGGAGTTATGGGGTTGTTTAAATGGTTTATCTCCTGATTTAACTTCTGTACCTGGTATCTGTCTAGGAAATTGTCCATTTCCTGCAGATTTTCAAGTTTTGTTGAATATAGGCTTTTATAGTAAGATCTGATGATTTTTTGAATTTCCTCTGAATCTGTAGGTATGTCTCCCTTTTCATTTCTGATTTTGTTAATTTGGACACACTCTCTGTGTCCTTTTGTTAGTCTGCTAAGGGTTTATCTATCTTGTTGATTTTCTCAAAGAACCAACTTTTGGTTCTGTTGATTCTTTCTATGGTCCTTTTTGTTTCTACTTGGTTGATTTCAGCTCTGAGTTTGATTATTTCCTGCCTACTACTCCTCCTGGGTGTATTTGCTACTTTTTGTTCTAGAAATTTTAGGTGTGCTGTCAAGCTGGTGACATATGCTCTTTCCTGTTTCTTTCTACGGGAACTCAGAGCTATGAGTTTTCCTCTTAGCACAGCTTTCATTGTGTCCCATAAGTTTGGGTGTGTTGTACCTTCATTTTCATTAAATTCTAAAAAGTCTTTAATTTCTTTCTTTATTTCTTCCTAGACCAGGTTATCATTGAGTAGAGCATTGTTCAACTTCCACCTATATGTGGTCGTTCTTCCCTTATTATTGAAGACCAGCTTTAGGCCGTGGTGGTCCGATAGCACGCATGGGATTATTTCTATCTTTCTGTACCTGTTGAGGCCCGTTTTTTGACCAATTATATGGTCAATTTTGGAGAAAGTACCATGAGGAGCTGAGAAGAAGGTATATCCTTTTATTTAGGATAGAATGTTCTATAAATATCTGTTAAGTCCATTTGGCTCATGACTTCTCTTAGTCTGTCTATGTCTCTGTTTAATTTCTGTTTCCATGATCTGTCCGTTGATGAGAGTGGGGTGTTGAAATCTCCTACTATTATTGTGTGAGGTGCCATGTGTGTTTTGAGCTTCAGTAAGGTTTCTTTTACGTATGTAGGTGCTCTTGTATTTGGGGCATAGATATATAGGATTGAGAGTTCATCTTGGTGGATTTTTCCTTTGATGAATATGAAGTGTCCTTCCTTATCTTTTTTGATGACTTTTAGTTGAAAATTGATTTTTATCTGATATTAGAATGGCTACTCCAGCTTGCTTCTTCTGACCATTTGCTTGGAAAGTTGATTTCCAGCCTTTCACTCTGAGGTAGTGTCTGTCTTTGTCTCTGAGGTGTGTTTCCTGTAGGCAGCAGAATGCAGGGTCCTCGTTGTGTATCCAGTTTGTTAATCTATGTCTTTTTATTGGGGAGTTGAGGCCATTGATGTTGAGAGATATCAATGAATAGTGATTATTGCTTCCTGTTATATTCATATTTGGATATAAGGTTATGTTTGTGTGCTTTTCTTCTCTGTGTTTTGTTGCCAAGACGATTAGCTTCTTGCTTTTTCTAGGGTGTAGCTTGCCTCCTTATGTTGGGCTTTATCATTAATTATCCTTTGTAGTGCTGGATTTGTAGAAAGATATTGTGTAAATTTGGTTTTGTCATGGAATATCTTGGTTTCTCCATCTATGTTAATTGAGAGTTTTGCAGGATACAGTAACCTGGGCTGGCATTTGTGTTCTCTTAGGGTCTGTATGACATCTGTCCAGGATCTTCTGGCTTTCATAGTCTCTGGCGAAAAGTCTGGTGTGATTCTGATAGGTCTGCCTTTATATGTTACTTGACCTTTTTTCCTTACTGCTTTTAATATTCTTTCTTTATTTTGTGCATTTGGTGTTTTGACTATTATGTGACAGGAGGAGCTTATGGGTATCTTTTTCTTTAGGTTAGGGAAGTTTTCTTCTATGATTTTGTTGAAGATATTTACTGGTCCTTTGAGCTGTGAGTCTTCACTCTCTTCTATACCTATTATCCTTAGGTTTGATCTTCTCATTGAGTCCTGGATTTCCTGTATGTTTTGGACCAGTAGCTTTTTCCGCTTTACATTATCTTTGACAGTTGAGTCAATGATTTCTATGGAATCTTCTGCTCCTGAGAGTCTCTCTTCATCTCTTGTATTCTGTTGGTGAAGCTTGTATCTATGACTCCTTGTCTCTTCTTTTGGTTTCTATATCCAGGTTTGTTTCATGTGTTCTTTCTTGATTGCTTCTATTTCCATTTTAATTCCTTCACCTGTTTGATTGTGTTTTTCCTGGAATTCTTTCTGTGATTTTTGTGATTCCTCTCCGTAGGCTTCTACTTGTTTATTTATGTTTTCCTGTGTTTCTCTAAGTGAGTTCTTCACGTCTTTCTTGAAGTCCTCCAGCATCAAGATCAAATATGATTTTGAAACTAGATATTGCTTTTCTGGTGTGTTTGGATATTCACTGTTTCCTTTGGTTCGAGAATTGTGTTCCGATGATGCCACGTAGTCTTGGTTTCTGTTGCTTGGATTCCTGCGTTTGCCTCTCGCCATCAGATTATCTCTATTGTTACTTTGTTCTGCTATTTATGACAGTGGCTAGACTGTCCTAGAAGCCTATGTGTCAGGGGTGCTGTAGACCTGTTTTCCTCTTTTCTTTCAGCCAGTTATGGGAACAGAGTGTTCTGCTTTCGGGCGTGTAGTTTTTCCTATCTACAGGTCTTCAGCTGTTCCTGTGGGCCTGTGTCTTGAGTTCACCAGGCAGGTGGCTTGCAGCAGAAAAGTTGGTCTTACCTGTGGTCCCGAGGCTCAAGTTTGCTCGGGGTGCTGCCATGGCTCTCTGTGGGGCAGCAACCAGGAAGATCTCGCCCGCCCTTTCCGGACCTTCCGTGCACCAGGGTTCAGATGGTGTTTGGTGTTTTCCTCTGGAATCAGTAATGTGGGCAGAGTGCAGTCTCTTCTGATTTCCCAGGCGTGTTTGCCTCTCTGAAGGTTTAGCTCTCCCTCCCACGGGATTTGGGTGCAGAGAACTGTTTATGTGGTCGGTCCCTTCAGGTTCCAGCGGTGTCTCAGACGCAGGGGACCTGCTGCTGCTGTGCCCTCATCCAAGGGATCCCAGAGGCTATATACAGTTTCCTCTTAGGCCAGGGATGTGGGCAGGGGTGGGCAGTGTTGATGGTCTCTTCCGCTCTACAGTCTCAGGAGTGCCCACCTGTCCAGGCGGTGATCTCTCTCTCCCCCAGGGTTTGGCAGCAGTGAGCTGCTGCTCTACTGCCTATTTTATATTAAGGATTTTTTTCTATTTTAGTTGTTTGATCTCCACATTCATTATGAATAATAGTCCTTTGCTGTATACAGTGTCTACAACTATATTCTAGTATTCCTTTGGTATATACAGAGTTTATAATTATATACTCATTCTCTCAGTCTACGTTTTCATTTCCTTGCTGCATTGAATATTTTCAGTTTAGTTTAATGCATTTATCTGTTCTAACTACTGTTTTCAGTGCTTTTGGGTCATGTGTCAAAATGCTTCACCTATCGAAATATACTGAAACATCCCCCAGCTTGCTTTGTCTAGTGTAAATGTGACTTTTTTTCCACATACATAATTTTCTTTTGAGCAGGTAAATGTTGGATAAGTTCACCCTTCATTTTTCTTTCTGAACTCTGGACTTCTGTTTCAACTTAGCTGTTGTAACTCAAACTATTTTCTAAGATGACTGATTCAAGATTTAAGTGAAGTTTAATGACTGACTAATGATTTAAATTATGACATGATTTATAACCTGGCATGGGATCTAGTCTGTGTTCCATTTGCTAAGGGAAAGAAAAAAAATGTATATTTAGCATTTGTAAGATATAATGATCTACAGCACTATTGTAGATCCATTTTATCTAGAGCATTGTTTTCTTTTGTTTTGTTTTCCCTTTTTTTGTTTGTTTGTGTGCATGTTTTCTGTTGGCATATGTCCACTGTTGAAAGTGGAACATGAATGTGCCCCAATAGTATTGCCTTAGAGTCTTATTCCTATATATTTGTTAACATGTAATTTAAATAGCTGAGTGCTTCTATACTGTTCTAATCTGCTTGAGATGCCTGATAAAAATGGAGTAAACTAGGTAGTTTCAACAATAGGTATTTATGCTTTCGAATATATGGACTAGAAATCCAAAATTAAAGTACCAACGAGGTTGCTTTCTATTATCTTCTGGTATTTTCTATACAGAAAGTGACAAGGAGAGGCAGAAAAAAAGGAGTGTGTACAGGAACAGAGAAACAGAAAATACATGTTTCATGTGCCTCTTTCTTTGAAATAGGCAATTTTATCACATTGGTGACTCACCTACATACCCTGAGTTAAAGGTAGACATCTCTGAAGAGTCCTGTCACCAACCCAGTTATATTATGGGATATTACAGAAGAAAATCCAGTCTTTAACACGTATGTGCTATCTTTTATTTTGCCAACACATAAGTAAAAGCTTATACACTGACATCTCATTTCAGTGCAGAAGATGATATCAAAGGAATAATAAAAATGCATAAGAATTACTTCCTGGATTTTGTTATATAAAAATGCATGGAAAGTGAGAAGATAGTTCAGTTAGCAAAATGATTGCCACTCAGGCATTTGCACATATCTTTAGATCCCTATAACCCACATAAAAATAAAACATGGACTACAGGCCTACAACCCAAGAATTGGGAAAGAGTAATAACAAGTTCTATTGGAGCTTACTGACCAGCTAGTTTTACTGAATCTATGAACTCTGGGTTTTATGAGAGATCCTGACTAAAAAATTTGGATGATAAGTGATGAAAAAGTCACCTTATGTTAAACTTTGGCCTACACACACATGCAGGTACAAACACACACACACACACACACACACACAGACACACACACAAACACACAAACACACAGTTGCTCACCCTCAACACTATAAATAAAAATTGCACCAAAGTCCAACTTTATGCATTAAAGATTGTTCATTGGGGTTTCTAACAAAAATATTGCTGAAAGGTTATTTAAAATAGCAAGGATGACTTACAATCTTTTGCTTCAAAGTTTATCCAAACATGAAGCACTCTGCATAACTTGAAGGCAGTCCAACATGTCTGACATCTCTCCTCTCTGAAGCTGAGCTGTTTCAAATTCTCCTCCGGAAGTTGTTCACATTTGATGAAGCACCTTTGAGAGTCTTTCTAGTTTCTGCTTTAATAAGTGATATTGTCTTTGCTTACTGAGTTTCATGAGCAACCCCTTTATGGAAAAATTTTCAATATAGATGGAACTGACATAAAAACAAATTACCCAAAATTCACATATACAAACATATACATACATACATATTTTTCCAATGTAATATTTGTTAGCATAGATTATTCTGATTCTGCTTGTAATATTGAATATCTAATATGAAAAAAGTGTTTATGAGAATAATAAATAGAGGATTTGATATAAACTATATATTTAGGAAAATTCATATGTATATTGGTTTTCTTTTTTTTCTTTTTTTTTATTATTATTACTTGAATATTTCTTATATACATTTTGAGTGTTATTCCCTTTCCCGGTTTCCGGGCAAACACCCCCCTCCCCCCTCCCCTTCCTTATGGGTGTTCCCCTCCCAATCCTCCCCCCATTGCCGCCCTCCCCCCCACAGTCTAGTTCACTGGGGGTTCAGTCTTAGCAGGACCCAGGGCTTCCCCTTCCACTGGTGCTCTTACTAGGATATTCATTGCTACCTATGAGGTCAGAGTCCAGGTCAGTCCATGTATAGTCTTTAGGTAGTGGCTTAGTCCCCTGGAAGCTCTGGTTGCTTGGCATTGTTGTACATATGGGGTCTCGAGCCCTTCAAGCTCTTCCAGTTCTTTCTCTGATTCCTTCAACGGGGTCCTATTCTCAGTTCAGTGGTTTGCTGCTGGCATTCGGCCTCTGTATTTGCTATATTCTGGCTGTGTCTCTCAGGAGTGATCTACATCTGGCTCCTGTCGGTCTGCACTTCTTTGCTTCATCCATCTTGTCAATTGGGTGGCTGTATATGTATGGGCCACATGTGTATATTGGTTTTATAATTTAGATGTTTTCTACTTATTCTACTAGTTGACACTTTGACCAGGTATGAGACTGTTCAAGAAAAAGATTAACACTGTAAATATAACCTGTTCAAAGAATAAATACTGAGTAGTTCAATGTCCACTGGATGTTTAGATAGTGCATTATAAGGTTTTCAAGGATTTATGAAAAGTGTTCAAAAATTATATTGATACAATGATTACTGAAGAAACCAATAATACTATCTAGTACTATTAAAAATATATATACAATATTACACTTTGTAAACTATAAGGAGGCATTAGTTTTCAGATTCAGAATTTGAAATAAGACTGGAATTTTGATCTTCAATTCACTATCTTTAATAATTAGCAAGTTCTTTAATTTTCTTTTTTTATTGGATATAGTTCTTTATTTACATTTCAAATTTTATTCCCTTTTCTGTTTCCTGTCCATAAGCCCCCAATCCCATCCAACTCCCCCATAAGGGTGTCCTCCCATATACTCCCCTTACCGCCCCTCACCCCGACATTCCCCTGCACTGGTGGTCCAACCTTGGAAGGACCAAGGGCTTCCTCTTCCACTGGTGACCCAATAAGACTATTCTCTGCTACCTATGCAGTCGGAGCCCTGCGTAGGTCCATGTATAGTCTTTGGGTAGTGGCTTAGTCCTGGGAAGCTCTGGTTGGTAGGCACTGATTTTCTTATGGGGTTGCAAGCCCCTTCAGCTCTTTCGAACCTTCCTCTAATTCCCCCAAAGGGGCACCCATTCTAAGTTCAGTTGTCTGCTGCTAGCATTCACCTCTGTATTTGACATGCTCTGATTGTGTCTCTCAGGAGAGAGATCTATATCCAGTCCCTTTCAGCATGTACTTTTAAGCTTCACCCAGCTTATGGAATTTTGCCATATATATATATATATATATATATATATATATATATATATATGCCACATATAGGGCAGACTCTGAATGGCTGTTACTTCAGTCTCTGCTCTAAACTTTGCCTTCATATCCCCTCCTATGGATATTTTTGTGCCCCCTTTTAAGAAGGAGTGGAAGCATTTTGATCATCCTTCTTCCTTAGCTTCCTGGGGTCTGTGGATTGCATCTTGGGTAACTCGAGCTTTTGGGCTAATATCCACTTATCTGTGAGTGCATAACATGTCTGTTATTTTGTGATTAGGTTACCTCACTCAGGTTGATATTTTCTAGTTCATTCAATTTGCCTATTAGATTGCTGATTGCTCCATTGTGAAGATGTGCCACGTTTTTAATCCATTCCTCTTTTGAAGGGCATCTGGGTTCTTTACAGCTTCTGGCTATTATTAATAAGGCTGCTATGAACATAGGGGAGCATGTGTCTTTGTTGTATGTTAGAGCATCTTTTGGGTATATGACCAGGAGTGGTATAGCTGGGTCCTCAGGTAGTGGAATGTCTAATTTTCTGGGGAACTGCCAGGCTGACAAGAGTGGTTGTAGAAGTTTGCAGTCCTCCAACAATGGAGGAATGTTCCTCTTTCTCCACATCCTCGCCAGTATCTACTGTCACCAGAGTTTTTGATCTTAGCCATTCTGATTGGTGTGAGTTGGAATCTCAGGGTTGTTTTGATTTGCATTTCCCTGATGACTAAGGATGTTGGACATTTCTTTAGGTGCTTCTTGGCTATTTGATATTCCTCAGCTGAGAATTTTTTGTTCAGTTCTGTACCCCATTTTTATTTGGCACTCTGGAGTTTTTCTTGAGTTCTTTGTGTATTTTGGATATTAGCCCTCTATAATTTTCTTAATACATGGTTTGCAAATACTATTTGTAATGAATGAACTAAGGTAAAATACAAGAACCATATATTACAAGGAAGTTGGTGTACTGAATAAATATTTTCTGTAACTTCATATACTCTGCTTTTGAAATCCTTACTAAGACCAGAAATTTCAGATTCAGTGTGATTTATCAATTAGGAAAATTGTATTTTTTATCAGGGATGCTATATTTCATGTCACGAAACTGCCTCTTAAGACTGACCTCTGTGACTTTATACATGTTATTTTATTTTTTGTGTGTCACTGTGTTCAAAAGTGTTGCTTTATACTACATAACTATTAATAATCTTGCTTAAAATTATTTTATGACTAGATTAAATGCCAACAACTAAATAACTTATGGTATTGTCTACTTGGTAATATTTAACTGAAAATATTAGAAATTCTACTTCTCTCAGTTGTGGCTTTTATTCAAGTACAGAATTTTAAATCTGGTAAAATCACATCATTTTCTTTACTACAGTAATTAAGCTTCCATCCAGGATCAGGCAAGAAAATCTAATTAAACTCAAGGGGACCACATACAAAAAGAAGGCATGAAAGTAGAAGGGGATCTCACTGAGAACAAAAGTTACTTTGGGAGAATAATGGGTAGTTGGGAGCAAAATCACTTAAAATTTATTATATAAATATGGGAAGACCCCAAGGAATAGCAATAAAGCAATCATTTGGTCTTATATTTAAAGTTTACTTCAACTTCTAGGCCATAAGATGGCAGTGTTGCTCTTTTATATTCTTTTTAAAAGGCATTTTGAAAAGTCAACATTTCAAAGTATACTATAAATAATGCACTGTTATGTACACTATAAATTATGCCCTAAGAAATTCTGATTTACGCATCTTAAATTGGAGATATGATTGCTTTACTGGATTTTATGATGAGATAATTAAAAAACAGTTATTAAAATTATTTTTCATGTTACTGATATTACAAGCAAAAAGTGTTTCTGGAAATAATAATTCTGTGATGCAGCAAAGATAGAGTATATATTCTAAGACAATGAAACAGAAGAGTTATCAAATAAAAATCTATTCTTTCAATCATCAATAATAATGGGAAAAGATGATAAATTATTCCTTCCACACTTATGTGTGCCTATGTGCACATCCTTTCCATATATATTTGCAGTTCTAGAGATGGAAACAAACACATCATATATATTACACAAGGACTCTACCACTGATTATGCTCCCAGCATGACTAAGTTTTTTAATGCCTTTTTGCCCCTGTCAAAGGGCTCACAACCATTGATAACTTCAGCTATAAGCCTGTTAATCGTCTTCTTACCTGTACAGAAACATGCACAGATACACAGACAGACAGACAGACAGACAGACAGACAGACACATACACACACACACACACACACACACACACACACACACACACACACAGTACCAGAACAGGTGTTACTAGTGCTTATGAGGTATTTCACATTCCTGCTGGGAAAAAATTAGGGACCTCATGAAAAGCAGAAAGTACTTGAACACTGGGCAATCTTTTAAATACCTCCTTGATTTGTTCTAAAGATATGCAGGCGTAGCCTCTAGAATCATATTCATATTTATAGTGATATACTTTAATGTTTCAATAACTATCTAGCCTAAGAAAAGTATTAGACCTGATAGGATAAAAAGTTCTAGAAGTTACTATTTATGTGTTTGAGCAGTTTATCTGCCATCAGGGAAGGTCATTATTTCCCACAAATCTATAAGACCAGACAGATGATAGTTAATCTCTAAAATTGCAACTAACTTATGTGATCAGTTAATTATGCACTAGTGTATGTAATGAATAATTTGTAACTTCATCTTTCATCATCATTCCAGTTTTATTGTATTGGAACATTTAAACTCTTGAAATTATTGAATAAATATTGTTTGTTTGGGTACAGAATCACATAAAAGAAAAATTGCATAAGTACCCATACATAATTGTTTCGATTACAATTTTAGATATCATTTTATCTTTCTTCCTCCATGTAATTTCTCCCAGTATATAATTCATACAAATTGAAATGATAACACATTGACTTGGGGAACATATATGAGTAAAAAGTTTCCTGTAGAAGAGTGAATTGATGTATAAATAAACAAAGTTCACGAAATATAGAATTCACATTTTTTACATACATGAAAAATATCTTACAAAATAAAAAACCTGAAAGATTACACAACTTTATCAATGATATTGACCACAAACAATGCACAGGCATCATCTCTGGAACATTCTAGACTTCAGAGAATAGTTAGGTGAGACTAACATGTATGTATTTCAATGCATTTTACCTTGATATATTTGGGTGTTTGGTAGACATTGGTACATAAACATAGATTGTTCCAAAAATAGTAATTCCTGGCAGCTTGGCTACAATGTGCTTGTTCGGGTATTATACATCCAATAGAGGGCTAATATCCAATATATACCAGTACTTAAGAAGTTAGACTCCAGAAAATTAAATAACCCTATTAAAATGGGGTATAGAGCTAAATAAAGAATTCTTAGGTGAGAAATAATATATGGCTGAGCAGTACCTAAAGAAATGTTCATCATTCTTAGTTATCAGGGAATTGAAAATCAAAACAACCATGAGATTCCAACTCACACAAGTCAGAATCAAAATGGCTAAGATCCGAAGTCCCACACCCCTGATCCTGCCTGTAGCAGCTCTCTGCTCCCAGAACCCGTGTGGGAGAGAGACTCACTGTCTGGTCAGGTGGGCACCTGAGGCTGCAGAGCGGAAGAGACCACCAACACTGCCCACCCCTGCCCACATCCCTGGCCCAAGAGGAAACTGTATAAGGCCCTGGGCTCCCGTGGGAGAGGGCCCAGGAGCGGCAGGACCCCTGCATGAGACACCGCCGGAACCTGAAGGAAACAGACCAGATAAACAGTTCTCTGCACCCAAATCCCGTGGGAGGGAGAGCTAAACCTTCAGAGAGGCAGACACGCCTGTGAAACCAGAAGAGACTGCTCTCTGCACACATTACTGATTCCAGAGGAAAACACCAAAATCCATCTGGAACCCTGGTACACGGAGGCTCCCGGAAGGGGCGGGGCAGATCTTCCTGGTTGCTGCCACAGCAGAGATCCCGTGGGCAGCACCCCGAGAGCGAACTTGAGCCTCGGGACCACAGGTAAGACCAACTTTTCTGCTGCAAGAGACCTGCCTGGTGAACTCAAGACACAGGCCCACAGGAACAGCTGAAGACCTATAGAGGGGAAAAACTATACGCACGAAAGCAGAACATTCTGTCCCCATAACTGGCTGAAAGAAAACAGTAAAACAGGTCTACAGCACTCCTGACACACAGGCTTATAGGACAGTCTAGCCACTGCCAGAAATAGCAGAACAAAGTAACACTAGAGATAATCTGATGGCGAGAGGCAAGTGCAGGAACCCAAGCAACAGAAACCAAGACTACATGACATCATCGGAGCCCAATTCTCCCACCAAAACAAACATGGAATATCCAAACACACCAGAAAAGCAAGATCTAGTTTCAAAATCATATTTGATCATGATGCTGGAGGACTTCAAGAAAGACGTGAAGAACTCCCTTAGAGAAACACAGGAAAACATTAATAAACAAGTAGAAGCCTACAGAGAGGAATCACAAAAATCCCTGAAAGAATTCCAGGAAAACACAATCAAACAGTTGAAGGAATTAAAAATGGAAATAGAAGCAATAAAGAAAGAACACATGGAAATAACCCTGGATATAGAAAACCAAAAGAAGAGACAAGGAGCTGTAGATACAAGCTTCACCAACAGAATACAAGAGATGGAAGAGAGAAACTCAGGAGCAGAAGATTCCATAGAAATCATTGACTCAACTGTCAAAGATAATGTAAAGCGGAAAAAGCTACTGGTCCAAAACATACAGGAAATCCAGGACTCAATGAGAAGATCAAACCTAAGGATAATAGGTATAGAAGAGAGTGAAGACTCCCAGCTCAAAGGACCAGTACATATCTTCAACAAAATCATAGAAGAAAACTTCCCTAACCTAAAAAAAGAGATACCCATAGGCATACAAGAAGCCTACAGAACTCCAAATAGATTGGACCAGAAAAGAAACACCTCCCGTCACATAATAGACAAAACACCAAACGCACAAAATAAAGAAAGAATATTAAAAGCAGTAAGGGAAAAGGTCAAGTAACATATAAAGGCAGACCTATCAGAATCACACCAGACTTTTCGCCAGAAACTATGAAGGCCAGAAGATCCTGGACTGATGTCATACAGACCCTAAGAGAACACAAATGCCAGCCCAGGCTACTGTATCCTGCAAAACTCTAATTAACATAGATGGAGAAACCAAGATATTCCATGACAAAACCAAATTTACATAATATCTTTCTACAAATCCAGCACTACAAAGGAAATTAAATGGTAAAGCCCAACATAAGGAGGCAAGCTACACCCTAGAAGAGGCAAGAAACTAATCGCCTTGGCAACAAAACAAAGAGAAGAAAAGCACACAAACATAACCTCACATCCAAATATGAATATAACAGGAAGCAATAATCACTATTCCTTAATATCTCTCAACATCAATGGCCTCAACTCCCCAATAAAAAGACATAGATTAACAAACTGGATACGCAACGAAGACCCTGCATTCTGCTGCCTACAGGAAACACACCTCAGAGACAAAGACAGACACTACCTCAGAGTGAAAGGCTGGGAAACAACTTTCCAAGCAAATGGTCTGAAGAAGCAAGCTGGAGTAGCCATTCTAATATGAAATAAAATCAATTTTCAACTAAAAGTCATCAAAAAAGATAAGGAAGGACACTTTATATTCATCAAAGGAAAAATCCACCAAGATGAACTCTCAATCCTAAATATCTATGCCCCAAATACAAGGGCACCTACATACGTAAAAGAAACCTTACTGAAGCTCAAAACACACATGGCACCTCACACAATAATAGTAGGAGATTTCAACACCCCACTCTCATCAATGGACAGATCATGGAAACAGAAATTAAACAGAGACGTAGACAGACTAAGAGAAGTCATGAACCAAATGGACTTAACGGATATTTATAGAACGCTCTACCCTAAAGCAAAAGGATATACCTTCTTCTCAGCTCCTCATGGTACTTTCTCCAAAATTGACCATATAATTGGTCAAAAAACGGGCCTCAACAGGTACAGAAACATAGAAATAATCCCATGCGTGCTATCGGACCACCACAGCCTAAAGCTGGTCTTCAATAACAATAAGGGAAGAATGCTCACATATACGTGGAAATTGAACAATCCTGTACTCAATGATAACCTGGTCAAGGAAGAAATAAAGAAAGAAATTAAAAACTTTTTAGAATTTAGTGAAAATGAAGGTACAACATACCCAAACTTAAGGACACAATGAAAGCTGTGCTAAGAGGAAACTCATAGCGCTGAGTGCCTGCAGAAAGAAACAGGAAAGAGCATATGTCAGCAGCTTGACAGCACACCTAAAAGCTCTAGAACAAGAAGAAGCAAATACACCCAGGAGGAGTAGAAGGCAGGAAATAATCAAACTCAGAGCTGAAATCAACCAAGTAGAAACAAAAAGGACCATAGAAAGAATCAACAGAATCAAAAGTTGGTCCTTTGAGAAAATCAACAAGATAGATAAACCCCTAGCCAGACTAACGAGAGGACACAGAGAGTGTGTCCAAATTAACAAAATCAGAAATGAAAAGGGAGACATAACTACAGATTCAGAGGAAATTCAAAAAATCATCAGATCTTACTATAAAAGCCTATATTCAACAAAACTTGAAAATCTACAGGAAATGGACAATTTCCTAGACAGATACCAGGTACTGAAGTTAAATCAGGAACAGATAAACAATTTAAACAACCCCATAACTCCTAAGGAAATAGCAGCAGTCATTAAAGGTCTCCCAACCAAAAAGAGCCCAGGTCCAGACAGGTTTAGTGCAGAATTCTATCAGACCTTCATAGAAGACCTCATACCAATATTATCCAAACTATTCCACAAGATTGAAACAGATGGAGCACTACCGAATTCCTTCTATGAAGCCACAATTACTCTTATACCTAAACCACACAAAGACTCAACAAAGAAAGAGAACTTCAGACCAATTTCCCTTATGAACATCGACGCAAAAATACTCAACAAAATTCTGGCAAACCGAATCCAAGAGCACATGAATTCAATCATCCACCATGATCAAGTAGGCTTCATCCCAGGCATGCAGGGATGGTTTAATATATGGAAAACCATCAACGTGATCCATTATATAAACAAACTGAAAGAACAAAACCACATGATCATTTCATTAGATGCTGAGAAAGCATTTGACAAAATTCAACACCACTTCATGATAAAAGTCCTGGAAAGAATAGGAATTCAAGGCCCGTACCTAAACAGTAAAAACTATATACAGCAAACCAGTGGCTAACATTAAACTAAATGGAGAGAAACTTGAAGCATTCCCACTAAAATCAGGGACTAGACAAGGCTGCCCACTCTCTCCCTACTTATTCAATATAGTTCTTGAAGTTCTAGCCAGAGCAATCAGACAACAAAAGGAGGTCAAGGGGATACAGATCGGAAAAGAAGAAGTCAAAATATCACTATTTGCAGATGATATGATAGTATATTTAAGGATCCCAAAGTTCCACCAGAGAACTACTAAAGCTGATAAACAACTTCAGCAAAGTGGCTGGGTATAAAATTAACTCAAATAAATCAGTAGCCTTCCTCTACACAAAAAGAGAAACAAGCCGAGAAAGAAATTAGGGAAAAGACACCCTTCATAATAGACCCAAATAATATAAAGTACCTCGGTGTGACTTTAACCAAGCAAGTAAAAGATCTGTACAATAAGAACTTCAAGACGCTGAAGAAAGAAATTGAAGAAGACCTCAGAAGGTGGAAAGATCTCCCATGCTCATGGATTGGCAGGATTAATATAGTAAAATGGCCATATTTTACCAAAAGCGATCTACAGATTCAATGCAATCCCCATCAAAATACCAATCCAATTCTTCAAAGAGTTAGACAGAACAATTTGCAAAATCCACCAGAATAACAAATACCCAGGATAAGTAAAACTATCTTCAACAATAAAAGGACTTCAGGGGGAATCACTATCCCTGAACTCAAGCAGTATTACAGAGCAATAGTGATAAAAACTGCATGGTATTGGTACAGAGACAGACAGATAGACCAATGGAACAGAATTGAAGACCCAGAAATGAACCCATACACCTATGGGCACTTGATTTTGACAAAGGAGCCAAAACCATCCAATGGAAAAAGATAGCATTTTCAGCAAATGGTGCTGGTTCAACTGGAGGTCAACATGTAGAAGAATGCAGATCGATCCATGATTATCACCCTGTACAAAGCTTAAGTCCAAGTGGATCAAGGACCTCCACATCAAACCGGACACACTCAAACTAATAGAAGAAAAACTAGGGAAGCATCTGGAACACATGGGCACTGGAAAAAATTTCCTGAACAAAACACCAATGGCTTATGCTCTAAGATCAAGAATCGACAAATGGGATCTCATAAAACTGCAAAGCTTCTGTAAGGCAAAGGACACTGTGGTTAGGACAAAACGGCAACCAACAGATTGGGAAAAGATCTTTACCAATCCTACAACAGATAGAGGCCTTATATCCAAAATATACAAAGAAATCAAGAAGTTAGACGGCAGGGAGACAAATAACCCTATTAAAAAATGGGGTTCAGAGCTAAACAAAGAATTCACAGCTGAGGAACGCCGAATGGCTGAGAAACACCTAAAGAAATGTTCAACATCTTTAGTCATCAGGGAAATGCAAATCAAAACAACCCTGAGATTTTACCTCACACCAGTGAGAATGGCTAAGATCAAAAACTCAGGTGACAGCAAATGCTGGTGAGGATGTGGAGAAAGAGGAACACTCCTCCATTGTTGGTGGGGTTGCAGACTGGTACAATCATCCTGGAAATCAGTCTGCAGGTTCCTCAGAAAATTGGACATTGAACTGCCTGAGGATCCAGCTATACCTCTCTTGGGCATATACCCAAAAGATGCCCCAACATATAAAAAAGACACGTGCTCCACTATGTTCATAGCAGCCTTATTTATAATAGCCAGAAGCTGGAAAGAACCCAGATGCCCTTCAACAGAGGAATGGATACAGAAAATGTGGTACATCTACACAATGGAATATTACTCAGCTATCAAAAACAACGACTTTATGAAATTAAAGTAGGGCAAATGGTTGGAACTGGAAAATATCATCCTGAGTGAGCTAACCCAATCACAGAAAGACATACATGGTATGCACTCATTGATAAGTGGCTATAGCCCAAATGCCTGAATTACCCTAGATGCCTAGAACACATGAAACTCAAGACGGATGATCAAAATGTGAATGCTTCACTCCTTCCTTAAAAGGGGAACAAGAATACCCTTGGCAGGGAAGAGAGAGGCAAAGATTAAAACAGAGACTGAAGGGACACCCATTCATAGCCTGCCCCACATGTGGCCCATATATATACAGCCACCCAATTAGACAAGATGGATGAAGCAAAGAAGTGCAGAAATGTAGATCGCTCCTGAGAGACACAGCCAGATTACAGCAAATACAGGGGCAAATGCCAGCATCAAACCACTGAACTGAGAATAGGACCCCTGTTGAAGGAATCAGAGAAAGAACTGGAAGAGCTTGAAGGGGCTCGAGACCCCATATGTACAACAATGCCAAGCAACCAGAGCTTCCAGGGACTAAGCCACTACCTAAAGACTATACATGGACTGACCCTGGACTCTGACCTCATAGGTAGCAATGAATATCCTAGTAAGAGCACCAGTGGAAGGGAAGCCCTGGGTCCTGCTAAGACTGAAACCCCAGTGAACTAGACTGTTGGGGGAGGGCGGCAAATGGGGGGAGGGTGGGGAGGGAACACCCATAAGGAAGGGAGGGGGAGGGGATGTTTGCCCGAAACCGGGGAAAGGGAATAACACTCGAAATGTATATAAGAAATATTCAAGTTAATAAAAAAAAAAAATGGCTAAGGTCAAATACTCAGGTGACAACAGATGCTGGTGAGGATGTAGAGAAAGAGGAACATTCCTCCATTGTTCATGGGTTTGCAAGCTTGTGTAGGCATTCTGGAAATCAGTCTGGATGTTTCTCAGAAAATTGGTCATAGTTATATCTGAGGACCCAGCTATTCCACTTCTGGGCATATGCCCAAAAGATATTCCAACATATAACAAGGCCACATATTCCACTATGTTCATACCAGCCTTATTTATAATAGGAGCTAGAAAGAACCCTGATGCCCTACAACATAGGAATGGATTCAAAAAATGTGGTACATCTATACAATGGAGTACTACTCAGGTATTAAAAACAATGATTTCATGAAAATCATGGACAAATGGAAGGAACTAGAAAATATCATCCTGAGTGAGGTAGCCTAATCACAAAATAAAACACACACACACACACACACACACACACACACACACACACACACACACACACACACACACACACACACACACACACACACACACACATATATATGTACTCACAGAACTCTGCCCACATTTCTGACTCCAGAAGAAAACACCTAGCACCATCTGGGAACCCGGTGCACGGGGGCTCTGGGAAAAGGGGGCTTGGGCCCTCCTGGTTGCTGCCCTCACCGAGATCTCAAAAGCAGCCCCCAACAGGCAACTTCAGCCATGGGACCACAGGTAAGACCAACTTTTCTGCTCCAAGGACCTGCCTGGTGCACTCAGGACAGAGTCCCACAGGAAGAGTTGAAGACCAGTAGGCAGGAAAGGCTACATGCCTGAAAGCAGAACACTCTGTTCCCAAAACTGGCTGAAAGAAAACAGGAAAAGAGGTCTACAGCACTCCTGACACACAGGACTATAGGCAGGTCTAGCCACTGTAAAGAAATAGAAGAACAAGGTAACATCAGAGAAAACCTGATGGTGAGAGGCAAGAGCAGAAACACAAACAACAGAATTCAAGACTACACGGCATCATCGGAGCCCAATTCTCCACCAAAGCAAACACTGAATATCCAAACACACCAGAAAAGCAAGATCTAGATTTAAAATCACATTTGATCATGATGCTGGAGGACTTCAAGAAAGACATGAAGAACTCCATTAGAGAAACAAAGGAAAACATAAATAAACAAGTAGAAGTCTATAGAGAGGAATCACAAAAATCCCTGAAAGAATTCCAGGAAAACACAATCAAACAGGTGAAGGAATTAAAAATGGAAACAAAAGCAATAAAGAAAGCACAAAGGGAAAAAACGCTGGATATAGAAAACCAAAGGAAGAGATAAGGAGCTGAAGATACTAGCACCACCAAAGAATACAAGAGATATAAGAAAGAATCTCAGGAGCAGAAGATTCCATAGAAATCATCAATACAACGGTCAAAGATAATGTAAAGCAGAAAAAGCTACTTGTCCAAAACATACAGGAAATCCAGGACTCGATGAGAAGATCAAACCTAAGGATAATAGGTATAGAAGAGAGTGAAGACTCCCAGCTCAAAGGACCAGTAAATATCTTCAACAAAATCATAGAAGAAAACTTCCCTAACCTAAAGAAAGAGATGCCCATAAACATACAAGAAGCATACAGAACTCCAAATAGATTGGAACAGAAAAGAAAATCCTCCCATCACATAATAGTCAAAACACCAAATACACAAAATAAAGAAAGAATATTAAAAGCAGTAAGGGAAAAATGTCAAGTAACATATAAAGGCAGACCTATCAGAATCACACCAGACTTCAAACCAGAGGCTATGAAAGCCAGACGATCCTGGAAAGATGTCATACAGACCCAGGAAGAGTAGAAGGCAGGAAATAATCAAACTCAGGGCTGAAATCAACAAAGTAGAAAGAAAAAGGACCATAGTAAGAATCAACAGAACCAAAAGTTGGTTGTTTGAGAATATCAACAAGATAGATGAACCCTTAGCCAGACTAATGAGAGGACACAGAGAGTGTGTCCAAATTAACAAAATCAGAAATGAAAAGGGAGACATGACTACAGAATCAGAGGAAATTCAAAAAATCATCAGATCCTACTACAAAAGCCTATATTCAACAAAACTTGAAAATCTGCAGGAAATGGACAATTTCCTAGACAGATACCAGGTACCGAAGTTAAATCAGGAACAGATAAACCATTTAAACAACCCCATAACTCCTAAGGAAATAGAAGCAGTCATTAAAGGTCTCCCAACCAAAAAGAACCCAGGTCCAGACGGGTTTAGTGCAGAATTCTATCAGACCTTCATAGAAGACCTCATACCAATATTATCAAAACTATTCCACAAAATTTAAGCAGATGGAGCACTACCGAATTCCTTCTATGAAGCCACAATTACTCTTATACCTAAACCACACAAAGAAGCAACAAAGAAAGAGAACTTCAGACCAATTTCCCTTATGAATATCGACGCAAAAATACTCAATAAAATTCTGGCAAACCGAATCCAAGAGCATATCAAAACAATCATCCACTATGATCAAGTAGGCTTCATACCAGGCATGCAGGGATGGTTTAATATACGGAAAACCATTAACGTGATCCATTATATAAACAAACTGAAAGAACAAAACCACATGATCTTTTCATTAGATGCTGAGAAAGCATTTGACAAAATTCAACACCCCTTCATGATAAAAGTCCTGGAAAGAATAGGAATTCAAGACCCATACCTAAACATAGTAAAAGCCATATACAACAAACCAGTAGCTAACATTAAACTAAATGTAGGGAAACTTGAACCATCCCACTAAAATCAGGGATTACTCAAACCTGCCCACTCTCTCCCTACTTATTCAGTATAGTTCTTGACGTTCTAGCCAGAGCAATTAGACAACAAAAGGAGATCAAGGGCATACCTAAGAAGAAGTCAAAATATCACTATTTGCAGATGATCTGATAGTATATTTAAGTGATCCCAAAAGTTTCACCAGAGAACTACTAAGCTGATAAACAACTTCAGCAAAGTGGCTGGGTATAAAATTAACTCAAATAAATCAGTAGCCTTCCTCTACACAAAAGAGAAAGAAGCCGAGAAAGAAATTAGAGAAACGACACCTTCCATAATAGTCCCAAATAGTATAAAATACCTCGGTGTGACTTTAACCAAGCAAGTAAAAGTTCTGGATGAGAAGAACTTCAAGACTCTGAAGAAAGAAATTGAAGAAGACCTCAGAAGATGGAAAGATCTCCCATGCTCATGGGTTGGCAGGATTAATATAGTAAAAATGGCCATTTTACCAAAAGCGATCTACAGATTCAATGCAATCCCCATCAAAATACCAATCCAATTCTTCAGAGAGTTAGGCAGAACAATTTGCAAATTCATCTGGAATAACAAAAAACAGTGGATAACTAAAAGTATCCTCAACAAAAAAAGACTTTCAGGGGAATCACTATCCCTGAACTCAACCAGCATTACAGAGCAATAGTGATAAGAACTGCATGGTATTGGTACTGAGACAGAAAAATTGACCAGTGGAACAGAATTGATGACCCATAAATGAACCCAAACACCTATGGTCCCTTGGTTTTTGACAAAGGAGCCAAAACCATCCAATGGAAAAAAGATAGCATTCTCAGCAAATGGTGCTGGTTCAACTGGAGGTCAGCATGTAGAAGAATGCAGATTGATCCATGCTTATCACCCTGTACAAAGCTTAAGTCCAAATGGATCAAGGATCTCCATATCAGAACAGATACATTCAAACTAATAGAAGAAAAAGTAGTGAAGCATCTTGAACACATGTGCATTGGAGAAAATTTCCTGAAAAAAAGACCAATGGCTTATGCTCTAAGATCAAGAATGGACAAATGGGATCTCATAAAAGTGCAAAGCTTCTGTAAGGCAAAATACACTACTGGTTAGGACAAAATGGCTACCAACAGATTGGGAAAAGATCTTTTCCAATTCTAAAACAGATAGAGGGCTTATATCCAAAGTATACAAAGAACTCATGAAGTTACATAGCAGGGAGACAAATAACCCTATTAAAAAATGGTTACCCTATTAAAAAATGGGGTTCAGAGCTAAACAAAGAATTCACAGCTGCGGAATGCCAAATGGCTGAGAAACACCTAAAGAACTGTTCAACATCTTTAGTCATAATGGAAATGCAAATCAAAAAAAAACAAAAAACAAAAAAACGCTGAGATTCGATCTCACACTAGTGAGAATGACTAAGATCAAAAGCTAAGGTGACAGCAAATGCTGGCAAGGATGTGGAGAAAGAGGAACACTCCTCCATTGTTGGTGGGATTGCAGACTGTTACAACCATTCTGGAAATCAGTCTGTAGGTTCCTCAGAATATTGGACATTGAACTACCTTAGGACCCAGCTATACCTCTCTTGGTCATATACCCAAATGATGCCCCAACATGTAACAAAGACACATGCTCCACTATGTTCTTAGCAGCCTTATTTATAATAGCCAGAAGCTGGAAAGAACCCAGATGCCCTTCAACAGAGGAATGGGTATAGAAAATGTGGTTCATCTACACAATGGAATATTACTCAGACATCAAAAAATGACTTTATGAAATTCATAGGCAAATGGATGGAAGTGGAAAATATCATCCTGAGTGAGGTAACCTAATCACAGAAAAACACACATGGTATGCAGTCATTGATAAGTGATTATTAGCCCAAAACCTTGAATTACCCTAGATGCACAGAACACATGAAACTCAAGAAGGATGATCAAAATGCAAATGCTTCACTCCTTCTTTAAAAGGGGAACAAGAATACCCTTGGGAGGGAATAGGGAGGCAAAGTTTAGAACAGAGGCAGAAGGAACCCAATCAGAGCCTGCCCCACATGTGGCCCATACATATACAGCCACCAAACTAGATAAGATGGATGAAGCAAAGAAATGCAGGCTGACAGCGTCCAGATGTAGATCTGTCCTGAGAGACACAGCCAGAATACAGCAAATACATAGGTGAATGCCAACGGCAAACCACTGAACTGAGAACGGGACTCCCTTTGAAGGCATCAGAGAAAGGACTGGAAGAGCTTGAATGGGCTCATGACCCCATATGAACAACAACGCCAAGCAACCAGGGCTTCCAGGGACTAAGCCACTACCCAAAGACTATACATGGACTGACCCTGGGCTCCAACCTCATAGGTAGCAATGAATAGCCTAGTAAGAGCACCAGTGGAAGGGGAAGCCCTTGGTCCTGCCAAGACTGAACCCCCAGTGAACGTGATTGTTGGGGGGAGGGTGGTAATGGGGGGAGATGGGGAGGGGAAGCACGTATGTAGAAGGGGAGGGGTAGGGGTTAGGGGGATGTTGAACGGGAAACCGGGAAGAGGAATAACAATCGAAATGTAAATAAGAAATACTCAAGTTAATAAAGATTAAAAAAAAAAGTGTGGATGCTTTAGTCCTACTTGAAAGCGGGAACAAAAATATTCAAAGAGGAGATATGGAAACAATGTTTGGAACAGAGACTGAAAGATTGCTCATAGAGAGCCTGCACTACCTGGTGGTCCATTCCATATACATAGAGCCACCAAACTCAGACAACTTTGCTGATGCCATGAAGTACATGCTGACAGGAGACTGAATGGCTGTCTCCTGAGAGGTTCAGCCAGAGCATGACAAATACAGAGGCGTATGCTTTCTGCCATGTATTGAACTGAGAATGAGGTCCCCATTGGAGGAGTAATAGAAAGGATTGAAGGAGATGAAGGGGCTGGAGAAGCTTGTAAACTTATAAGAACAATAAAACCAACCACCCAGAGCTTCTATGGACTAAACCACCATCCAAGGAGTACACATGGATAGACCTATGGCTCCAGCTGCATACATAGAAGAGGATGGCCTTTGGGGCACCAATGTGAGGAAAAACCCTTGGTCCTGCCAAGGCTAGACCACGTAGTATAGTGTAATGTCAGGGTGGGGAAGTTGGAAGGGGTGGGTGGTTGAGTCGGGAAATACCTTCATTGATGAAGGGGGAGGAGGGATAGGATAGGGGTTATAGACTGGAAACTAGGAAAGAGGATAACATATGAAATATAAATAAAAATTATCCAATACAAAGAATTATTATAGAATTAATTTTTTTTACAAAGTAGATTTCAAGGAAAGTAATGAGTCCTTATTTGCTTTACCTTTAGAATAGATTATGCTTTTATTAATTAATTAATTAATTTATTTATTTATTACATCCCATATGCTGCCTCCTTCTAGTCCCTTATCAATGAGTTTGCTCCCCCATTCCCTCTCCCCTTTGCCACTGCATATGCATCTATCCTACTGCTTCAAGTCTCTGTAGGATTAGGCTGTTCCTCTTCCCACTGAGGACAAACAAGGCACTTCTCCACTACCTATATGCCTAGGTCTTTGGACAGCCCATATATGTTGTTTGGTTGTTGATTCAATGTCTGGGAGCTCCCAGTTATCAAGGCTAAATTTTGGATCATAGCCCTCTTTTAGATGGAGAGTTAGTAAAAATCTTTTCCAAATCTGTTGGTTACCTTTTGGTCCTATTGACAGTGTCCTTTGCTATAAAGAAGCTTTTTAGTTTCATGAGGTTTTACTCATCAATATTTGATCTTAGACCTTGAGACATTAGTGTTCTGTTCAGGAAATTGTCACCTACAACAATTCACTTAAGGCTATTTTCTACATTATCTTCTATTATATTCAGTTATCCTGTTTATGTTGAGGTCCTTGATCCACTTGGACAAAAGCTTTGAGCAGGGTAAAATCATGGATCTATTTGCATTCTTTTACATACAAACTACCAGGGAGAACAGCACCATTATGCTGAAGATGCTTTCTTTTTTCCATTGTATGGTTTTGGCTTCTTTGTCAAAAATCAAGTGTCCATAGGTGTGTGGGTTTATTTCTGGGTCCCTGATTCTATTTATTTGCTCAGACTATTTTTGTTCCTAACTCATGTGTTTTTTATCACAATTTTTCTGTAGTACAGCTTGAGGTCAGTGATGTTGATTTTCCAAGAAGTTTTTTATTCTCACAATTATTTTGGCTCTCCTGGGTTTTTGTTTTACATATGAAGTTGAGAATTTGTCTTTCAGGGGTTAAGAGCACAGTGTACCCTTCCTAAGGACCTGGGTTCACTTCCCAGCACCAATATGGCAACTTCATATAACTTTTTAATTGACAAATTACTCGAGGTAAGTTTCTAGAAGGAACACATAATCAAACCATATGGATTGTAAGTTGGAAATAGCCCAGATGTCCCACGATAGAAGAATGGATACACAAAATGTGGTTCATTTACACATTAAATGTGTAATGAACTATTTCAGCTATTAAGAATGCGGAAATCCTGAGTTTTGCAGTCAAATGGATGTAATTAAGTAAGGTAACTCGGACCCTAAAGGAGCAGAAGATTCCATAGAAATCATTGACACAACTGCCAAAGATAATGTAAAACAGAAAAAGATACTGGCCCAAAACATGCAGGAAATCCAGGACACAATGTGAAGATCAAACCTAACGATAATAGGTATAGAAGAGGGTGAAGACTCCCATCTCAAAGGACCAGTAAATACCTTAAACAAAATGATAGAAGAAAACTTCTCTAACCTAAAGGAAGAGATATCCATAAACATACAAAAAGCCTACAGAACTCCAAATAGATTGGACCAGAAAAGAAACTCCTCCCGTCACATAATAGTCAAAACACCAAATGCACAAAACAAAAAAAGAATATTAAAAGCAGTAAGGGCAAAAGCTCAAGTAACATAAAAAGGCAGACCTATCAGAATTACACCAGACGTCTCACCAGAGACTATGAAAGCCAGAAGATGATCCTGGACAGATGTCGTACAGACCCTAAGAGAAAACAAATGCCAGCCCAGGTTAAGGTATCCAGCAAAACTCTCAATTAACACAGATGGAGAAACCAAGATATTCCATGACAAAACCAAATATAAACAATATCTTTCTACAAATACACCCCTACAAAGGAAAAAAAATGGTAAAGCCCAACATAAGGAGGCAAGCTACACACTAGAAAAGGCAAGAAACTATTCATTTTGCAACGAAAAGAGAGAGAGAGAGAGAGAGAGAGAGAGAGAGAGAGAGAAGACAAGCACATAAACATAATCTCGCATCCAAACACGAACATAACAGGAAGCAACAATCACTATTCCTTAATATTTCTCAACATCAATGGACTCAATTCCCCAATAAAAAGACACAGATTAACAAACTGGATATACAATGAGGACCCAACATTTTGCTGCCTACAGGAAACACACCTCAGAAGACAAAGGCAGACACTAATCTCAGAGAGAAAGGAGGAAAACAACTTTCCAAGCAAGTAGTCAGAAGAAGCAAGCTGGAGTAGCCATTCTAATATCGAATAAAATCAATTTTCAACTGAAAGTCATCAAAAAATTTAAGGAAGGAAACTTCATATTCATCAAAGGAAAAACCCAGCAAGATGAACTCTCAATCCTAAATATCTATGCTCCATATACAAGGGCACCTACATACATAAAAGAAACCTTACTCTATCCTAAAACAAAAGGATATACCTTCTTTTCATCACTTCATGGTATGTTCTCCAAAATTTACCACATAATTGGTCACAAAACAGGTCTCAATAGATACAGCACCATGGGCTAAAGCTGGTCTTCAAGAACATAAGGGAAGAATGCCCACATATACCTGGAAGGTGAACAATGTTCTGCTAAATGATTACCTGATCAAGGAAGAAATACAGAAAGAAAATAAAGACGTTTTAGAATTTAATGAAAATGATGGTACAACATACCCAAACTTATGGGACACAATGAAAGCTGTGCTAAGAGGAAAACTCATAGCGCTGAGTGCCTGCAGAAAGAAACAGGAGAGAGCATATATCAGCAGCTTGACAGCATACCTAAAAGCTCTGGAACAAAAAGAAGCAAATACATCCAGGAGAAGTAGAAGGCAGGAAATAATCAAACTCAGAGCTGAAATCAACCAAGTAGAAACAAAAAGGGCTATAAAAAGAATCAACACAACCAAAAGTTGGTTCTTTGAGAAAATCAGTAAGATAGATAAACCCTTACCCAGACTAACGAAAGTTCCCAGAGAGCATGTCCAAATTATCAAAATCAGAAATGAAGATGGAGACATAACTACAGAATCAGAGGAAATTCAAAAAATCATCAGATCTTACTATAAAAGCCTATATTCAACAAAACTTGAAAATCTGGAGGAAATGTACAATTTCCTAGACAGATACCAAGTACCAAAGTTAAATCAGGAACAAATAAACCATTTAAACAACTCCATAACTCCTACTGAAATAGAAGCAGTCATTAAAGTTCTCACAACCAAAAAGAGCCCAAGTCCAGAAGGGTTAAGTGCAGAATTCTATCAGACTTTCATAGAAGACCTCATACCAATACTATCCAAACTTTTCCACAAAATTGAAACTCCCTTATAAATATCAATGCAAAAATACTCAATAAATATCTTGCAATCCGAATCCAAGAGTATATCAAAACAATAAACCATCATGATCAGTAGGCTTCATCCTAGGCATGCAGGGATGGTTTAATATATGGAAAACCATCAAAGTAATCCACTATATAAACAAACTGAAAGATAAAAACCACATGATCATTTCATTAGATGCCGAGAAAGCATTTGACAAAATTCAACAACCCTTCATGATAAAAGCCCGGGAAAGAATAGGAATTCAAGGCCCATACCTAAATATAGTAAAAGCCATATACTGCAAACTAGTAGCTAACATTAAACTAAATGGAGAGAAACTTGAAGCAATCCCACTAAAATCAGGGGCTAGACAAGGCTGCCCACTCTCTCCCTACTTATTCAATATATTTCTTGAAGTTCTAGCCAGAGCAATCAGACAACAAAAGGAGATCAAAGGGATAAAGACTAGAAAAGTAGAAGTCAAATTATCACTATTTGCAGATGATATAATAGCATATTTAAGTGATCCCAAAAGTTCCACCAGACAACTACTAAACCTGATAAACACCTTCACCATAATGTCTTGGTATAAAATTAACTCAAATGAATCATTAGCCTTCCTCCACACAAAAGAGAAACAAGCTGAGAAAGAAATTATCAAAATGACACCCTTCATAATAGTCCCAATAATATAAAATACCTAGGTGTGACTTTAACCAAGCAAGTGAAAGATCTGTACAATAAGAACTTCAAACCTCTGAAGAAAGAAATTGAAGAAGACCTCAGAAGATGGAAAGATCTCCCATGCTCATGGATTGGCAGGATTAATATAGAAAAATGGCCATTTTCAAAAGCAATCTACAGGCTCAATGCAATCCCCATCAAAATACCAATCCAATTCTTCATAGAGTTAGACAGAACAATTTACAAATTCATCTGGAATAACAAAAAACCTTGGATAACTAAAACTATCCTGAACAAAAAAAGACTTTTGGGGGAATCACTATCCCTGAACTCAAGCAGTATGACAGAGCAATAGTTACAAACACTGCAGGGTATTGGTACAGAGATAGAGAGATAGACCTGGGGAATAGAATTGAGGACCCAGAAATGAACCCCACACCTATGGTAACTTGATTTTTGACAAAGGAACCAATCCCCCCATCTAATGGAAAAAAGATAGCATTTTCTGGAAGTGGTGCTGGTGGAACTATAGAATGCAGATCGAACCAAGCTTATCACCCTGTACAAAGCTTAAGACCAAATGGATCAAGGACATCCACATCAGATCAGATACACCAAACTAATAGAAGAAAGAGTGGTGAAGGATCTTGAACACATGGGCACTGTAGAAAATTTTCTGAACAAAACAACAATGGCTTATGCTCTAAGATCAAGAATCAACAAATGTGATCTCATAAAATTACAAATCTTCTGTAAGTCAAAAGACACTGTTGTTAGGACAAAACGGCAACCAACAGATTGGGAGAAGATCTTTACCAGTCCTACAACTGATAGAGGGCTTATATCCAAAGTATACAAAGAACTCAAGAAGTTAACCTGCAGTGAGACAAATAACCCTATTAAAAATGGGGTTCAGAGCTAAACAAAGGATCCAGAGATGAGGAATGACAAATGGATGACAAACACCTAAAGAAATGCTCAACATCTTTAGTCATAATGGAAATGCAAATCAAAACAACCCTGAGATTTCACCTCATACCAGTGAGAATGGTTAAGATCAAAAACTCAGATGACAGCAAAGGCTGGCAAGGATTTGGAGAAAGAGGAAATCTCCTCCATTGTTGGTGGGATTGCAGACTGGTACAACCATTCTAGAAATCAGTCTGGAGTTTCCTCAGAAAATTGGACATTGAACTGCCTGAAGACCCAGGTATACCTCTCTTGGGAATATACTCAAAAGATGTCCCAACATATAACAAAGACACATGCTCCACTATGTTCATAGCAGCCTTATTTACAATAGCCAGAAGCAGGAAAGAACCCAGATGCCCTTCAACAGAGGAATGGATACAGAAAATGTGGTACATCTACACAATGGAATATTACTCAGCCATCAAAACAATGACTTTATGAAATTCATAGGCAAATGGTTGAACTGGAAAATATCATCCTGAGTGAGGTAACCCCAATCCCAGAAAAACACACACAGTATGCAGTCATTGATGAGTGACTATTAGCCGAAAAGATGCACAGAACACATGAAACTCAAGAAGGATTACCAAAATGGACATGCTTCACTCCTTCTTTAAATGGGGAACAAGAATACCCTTGGGAGGGAATAGGGAGGTAAAGTTTAGAACAGAGGAAGAGGGAACACCCATTCAGAGCCTGCCCCACATGTGGCCCATTCATATACAGCCACCAAACTAGATAAGGTGGATGGAGCATAGAAGTGCAGGCCAACAGGTACCAGATGCAGATCTGTCCTGAGAGACACAGCCAAAATACAGCAAATACATAGGCAAATACCACCATTAAACCACTGAACTGAGAATGGAACCCCCGTTGTAGGAATCAGAGAAAGTACTGAAAGAGCTTGAAGGGGCCTGAGACCCCATATGAACAGCAATGCCAACCATCTAGAGCTTCCAGGTTCTAAGCCACTACCCTAAGTAGATATATGGACTGACCCTGGGTTCCATGTCATAGGCAGCAATGAATAGTCTAGTAATAGCATCAGTGATAGGGGAAGCCCTTGGTCCTACCAAGACTGAAAGCCCAGTGAATGTGATTATAGAAGGGTGGGCGATAATGTGGAGGGGCATACCCATTGAGAAGAAGAAGGGAAGGTATTAGGCTGATGTTGGCCAAGAAACTGGGAAAGGGAATACCAATCAAAATGTAAATAAGAAATACCCAAGTTAATTAAGATGAAAAAAAAAAAGAAAAATTATTATAGCTTTTATTACTAAATGGTAAAAGATTTACCTATGGAAACTCTCAAGAATAAGGAGGAATAGCACAAAGATCCTAAGCAGGGCAGGAGGAAAGTATTCTCTCATTTTTCTCTTTGGAGCAATTAACTTCTACTGAACCAGTAGAAGAGAATAACACTCACAGAAAGGCAAACTTTTACATAAACAAGTACACATAAACTTTCATAAATTCATATAGAATTTCACACATGGTTATTTGTACATTTCTATTTATATCAGTTGGGTCCAAAAATATACATTTTCATAATTACATACTTACACACACATATCCATATTTGTATATGCATTTGGAGCAAAAGACCAAGCAGCAGAGCAGAAAAATTCACATATTATGGATGAAAAATGAGCTCCAATCTTTATTGCATACAAAAGTACGATTTTTAACTTTTTACTGCTAAATGAAGTAAACCTATGTCTAGAAGAATGCTTTGTTCCTTTTAATGAGACTAAGCCTTCCTTGTTATTAAGAAAATCCCTGACCATCCCACAGTTCCCTGTACCCAAATACTGTGGGGAAGAGAGTGGACCACCCAGAAGTGCAGACATCCTGGGACTGCAGGACAGGCTGCCACCTCTGCACACCTAGGTCCACATTCCTGGTCCGAGGGGTAACTGTACAGTGCCTCTGGACACAGGGATATAGGAACAGACAGCCACTGGTACCCGTGGTTCTGGTCTGTGCCCAGGACCAAAATGAACTGGCCAAACACTTCCCTGCACCCAATTCCTGTGGGGGAGAGAGCTGAATTCTCAGAAGTGTGGATACTCCTGAGAAGTCAGAGGAGAATACCCTCTGCCCACAGTCCAGACCCAAGAGGGAATCACATAGTGCCAACTGTGCCTGCTGGGTTTAAGGACCTACACAGGCTAGCAGGGGCAGGACCCTTTGATTCCTGTCCATGCTTAGAGCTGGAATATAGTCTCCAGATGTGCCGACGCACCTGAAATCAGAACACCTGTTCTCAGGAAAGGCTGAAAGAAAACAGGAAAACAGTTCTACAGGAGTGCTGACACAGAGGCCTACAGCACGGTCAAGTTACTCTCAGAAACAGCAAGACAAGCAAACATCAGAAACAACCCAATGGCTAGAGGCAAGTGCAGGAACCTAAGCAACAGAAACAAAGACTACTTGGCATCTTCATAGTCAAGTTCTCCCACCAAAGAAAATACTGGAAATTCAAACACACCAGAAAAGAAAGATTTAAATTTAAAATTGTATTTTTGATAATGATGGGGGACTTTAAGAAAGACATAAAGAACTCCCTTAGAGAAATACAGGAAAACACAAGAAAACAAGTAGAAGCCCTTAGAGAAGAAACACAAAAATCCCTGAAAAAATTACAGGAAAACATGACCAGGTGAAGTAATTGAAAAAGGATATAGAAACAATAAAGAAAGCACAAAGGGAGACAAGGCTGGATACAGAACAACAAAGGAAGAGACAAGGAGCTGTAGATACAAGCATCACAAACAGAATAGAAGAGATAGAAGAGAGAATCTCAGGGGCAGAAGATACCATAGAAAACATTGACACAACTCTCAAAGATAATGTAAAACCCAAAAAGCTCCTAGCCCAAAACATACAGGAAATCCAAAACACAATGAGAAGATCAAACCTAAGATAATATATATAGAAGAGGGTGAAGACTTCCAACTTAAAGGGCCAGTAAATATATTCAACAAAATAAGAAGAAAACTTCCCTAATCTAAAGAAACTGATGCCCAAAAAGCATACAAGAAGCCTAGAGAATTGCAAATAGATTGGACCAAAAGAGAAATTCCTCCCATCACATTATAGTTAAAACACCAAATGCACGAAACAAAGACAGAATTTTAAAAGCAGTAAGGGAAAAATATCAAGTGACATACAAAGGTAGACCTATAAGAATTACACGAGACTTCTCACGAGAGACAACAAAAGCCAGAAGATCCTGGACATATGTCATACATACCCTAAGAGAACACAAATGCCAGTCCAAGTTACTGTATCTAGGAAAACGTTCAATTAACATACATGGAGAAACCAGGATATTCCATGACAAAACCAAATTTATGAAATATCTGTCAACAAATACAGTCCTTCAAAGGATAATAGATGAAAAGCTGCAAAACAAGAAGAGAAACTACACTGAAAAAAAGCAAGAATATAATAATTTCCTTGCAATGAAACCAAAAGAGAGAAAAACAAATTCCACCTCTAACAATGAGAATAATAGGAAGCAACAATCGCTGTTCCTTAATATCTCTCAACAGCAACAGACTCAATTCCCAAATAAAAAGACATAGACTAATAGACTAGATATGTAAAGAGGACCCAGAATTTTGCTGCATGCAGGAAACACACCTCAGAGGTAAAGATAGACACTACCTCAGATTAAATGGCTGGAAAACAACTTTCCAAGCAAATGGCCCAAAGAAACAAGGTGGAGTTGCCATTCTAATATCAACCAAAATTGACTTTCAGCCAAATTCATTTAAAAAGATAAGGAAGGGCACTTCATATTCATCAAAGGAAAAATCCACCAAGATGAACTCTCAATCGTAATTATCTATGCTCCAAATGCAAGGGGACCTACATTCATTAAAGAAACCTTACTAAAATTCAAAGCACACATTGCACCTCACACAATAATAGTAGGAGATTTCAACTCCCCACTCTCATCATTGGACAGAACATGGAAACAGAAATTAAACAGAGATGTCGAAAAACTAACAGAAGTTATGAACCAAATGGATTTAACAGATATGTATAGAACAGTCCACCCTAAAACAAAAACATTATACTTTCTTTTCAGCACCTCATGGAACCTTCTCAAAATTGACCATATAATCAGTCACAAAATAGGTCTCAACAGATACAGGAAGATAGAAATAATCCCATGCACCCTTTCAGATCACCACACACTAAGATTGGTCTTCAAAAACAAAAATAATGACCAAAAACCCATATATACATGGAAGTTGAACAATGCTCTATTCAATGACAACTTGGTCAAGGAAGAAATATAGAAAGAATTTAAAGACTTCTTAGAATTTAATAAAATGAAGATACAATATTGCCAAATTTATGGGACACAATGAAAGTGGTGCTAATAGGAAAACTCATAGCTCTGAGTGTGTGCAAAAAGAAACAGGAGAGAGCATATGTCATCAGATTGACAGCACACCTGAAACTTCTAGAAGAAAAAGAAATAAATAAACCCAAGAGGAGTAGACGGTATGAAATAATCTAATTCTGAGCTGAAATCAACCAAATAGAAATGAAAAGGACTATACAAAGAATCAAGAAAAGCAGGAGCAGGTTCTTTGAGAAAATCAACAAGATAGATAAACCCTTAACCAGACTAATGAGAGGACACAGAGAGTGTGTCCAAATTCACAAAATCAGAAATGAAAAGAGAGTCATGACAACAGAATCAGAAGAAATTTAAAAAAATCATTAGATCTTACTATAAAAGCTTATATTCAACAAAATTGGAAAATGTGCAGGAAATGGAGATTTTTCTAGAGAGATACCAGGTACCAAAGTTAAATCAGGAACAAATAAATCATCTAAACAACCCCATATCTCCTAAAGAAATAGAAGCAATTATTAAAAGTCTCCCAAACAAAAAGAGCCCAGGTCCAGATGGGTTCAGTGCAGAATTCTATCAGACCTTCATAGAAGACCTCATACCAACACTGTCCAAACTATTCCACAAAATTGAAACAGATGGGGCACTACCAAGTTCCTTGATGAAGCCACAATTACTCTTATACCTAAACCACACAAAGACCCAACAAAGAAAGAGAACTTCAGACCAATTTCCCTTATGAATATTGACACAAAAATACTCAATGAAATTCTTGCAAGCCTATATAAGAGCACATCAAAATGATCATCCATCATGATCAAATAGGCTTCATCCCAGGGATGCAGGGCTGGTTTAATATATGAATATCCATCAATGTAATCCATTATTTAAACAAACTCAAAGATAAGAACCACATGATCATTTCATTAGATGTAGAGAAAACATTTGAAAAAATTCAACACCCTTTCATGATAAAAGTCCATGAAAGATCAGGAATTCAAGGCCTATATCTAAACACAGTAAAAGCAATATACAGCAAACCAGTAGCCAACATCAAACTAAATGGAGAGAAACACTAAAATCAGCGACTAGACAAGGCTGCCCACTCTCTTCCTACTTATTCAATATAGTATTCGAAGTCCTAGCCAGAGCAATCAGACAGCAAAAAGAGGTCAAAAGGGATAAAAAATGACAGGTAAGAAATCAAAATATCACTATTTGCAATGATATGATAGTGTCCTTAAGTGACTCCAAAAATTCCACCAGAGAATTACTTAACCTTATCAACAAAGTGTTGGGGTAAAAATTAACTCAAACAAATCAGTAGCCTTCCTCTACTCAACAGATAAACAGGATGAGAAAGAAAATAAGGAAATGACACCCTTCACAATAGTCCCAAAAGATGTAAAATATCTTGGTGTGACTTTATCCAAGCAAGTGAAAGATCTGTATGACAAGAACTTCTAGTCTCTGAAGAAAGAAATTGAGGAAGATCTCAGAAAATGGAAAGATCCTCCATGCTTATGGTTTGGCAGGATTAATATAGTAAAGATGACCATTTTGCCAAAAAGCAATCTACAGATTCAATGCAATCCTCATCAAAATTCCTACTCAATTCTTTATAAAGATAGAAAGAGCAATTTGCAAATTCATTTGGAATAGCAAAAAGCCAGGATAGCAAAAAACTATGCTCGACATTAAAAGAACTTCTGGGGCAACCACCATCACTGACCTCAAACAGTATTACATAGCAATAGTGATAAAAACTGTATGGTTTTTGTACAGAGACAGGCAGATTGATCAGTGGAACAGAATTGAAGAGCCAGAAATGAACCCACATACCTATGGTCAATTGATCATTGACAAAGGAGTTGAAACCACCCAGTTGAAGAAAGATAGCATTTTCAACAATTGGTGCTGGTTCAACTGGAGGTCAGCATGTAGAAGAATGCAAATCAATCCATTGTAATCACCATATACAAAACTTAAGTCCAAGTGAATCAAAGACCTCCACATCAAACTAGATATTCTCAAACTAAAAGAAGAAAAAGTGGGGAAGAGTCTCAAACACATGGGCACTGGGGAAATTATCCTGAACAAAATATCAATGGCTCATGCTCTAAGATCAAGAATTGACAAATGGGACTTCATAAAACTACAAAGCTTCTGTAAGGCAAAAGACACTGTCATTATGACAAAACGGCAACCAGCAGAATGGGGAAAAGATCTTTACCAATCCTACATCTGACAGAGGGTTAATATCCAAAATATACAAAGAATTCAAGGAATTAGATTCCAGATAGACGAATAACCCTATTTTAAAAATGGGGTACAGAGCTAAATAAAACATTCTCAGCTGAGGATTATCAAATGGCCAAAAAGCACCTAAAGAAATGTTCAAAATCCTTAGTCATCAGGGAAATGCAAATCAAAACAACCCTGAGATTCCACCTTGAACCATTCAGAATGGCTAAGATAAAAATATCAAGTGACAGCAAATGCTGGCAAGGATGTAGAGAAAGAGGAGCACTCCTCCATCGCTGGCAGGATTGCAAACTGGTACAACTACTCTGGAAATCAGTCTGGAAGTTCCTCAGAAAATTGGACATTGCACTACCTGAGGACCCAGCTATACCTCTCTTGGGCATATACCCAAAAGATGCTCCAACATACAACAAAGACACACGCTCCACTATTTTCATAAGTAACCTTAATTATATAAGCGAGAAGCTGGAAAGAAACCGGATTCCATTCAACAGAGGAATGGATTCAAAAAATGTGGTACGTCTACACAGTGGAGTACTACTCAGCTATCAAAAGCAATGACTTCATGAAATTCATAGGCAAATGGAATGAACTAGAAAATATCATCCTGAGTGAGGTTGCTCAATCACAGAAAAATGTACTTGGTACGTACTCATTGGTAAGTGGATATTAGCCCAAAAGCTTGAATTACCCAAGATGCAATCCATGGACAACAGGAATCTCAAGAAGAAGGATGACCAAAATGCAGATGCTCCCACTCCTTCTTAAAAAGGGGAAAAATATCCATAGGAGGGGTTACGGAAGCACAGTTCAGAGCAGCGACTCAAGGAATGGCCATTCAGAGCCTGTCCCACATGTGGCCCATATATATACAGCCACCAAAACTAGATAAAATTGATGAAGCTAAAAAATGCATGCTGAAAGGTACCGCATATAGATCTCACCTGTGAGACACATCCAGAGGATGTCCAATGCAGAGGTCAATGCTAACAGCAAACCACTGAACTGAGAATAAACCCCCTTGTGTGGAATTAGAGGAAGTATTGAAAGAGTTGAAGGAGCTTGCAACCCAATAAAAACAACAATGCCAATCAACCAGAGCTTCCAGGGACTAAACCTCTACAGAAAGACTATACATGGACTGACCCAGGGCTCCAATTGCATATGCAGCAGAGAATAGCCTTGTTGGGGAACCAGTGGAAGGGGAAGTCCTTGGTTCTGCCAAGGTTGGACCCCCAGTGCCGGGGATTATGTGGAGGCAATAAGGGGGATTTATAGGGGGAATACCTCTATGGGGGAGGGCAAGGGGCGGGAATGTGGTCTTCTGGACAGGAAACCGGGATGGGGAATAACATTTGAAATGTAAGTAAAGAAATATATGTAATAAAAAAAAAGAAAAGCCCTGTTCTGTCCCATGTTGAAGATAATCCTACCTTATCCTTCTCCTCTCTCTTGAGTTCTGTTCAGATCTGACTAAAAAAAATCTGACTAAAAAGTTCTCCTCAGCTCAGTTCTGACTCTTCTTTTTTCTTTGCACTTATACATCTTTCAGAATACATGATCACATGCTAAAAATTTCATCACAAGTTCACATATAAAATCAAATCATAAATCGAAATATAAGTTTACAACAGAGAATGCTTACATGCATAGCCACTACTATTAATTATCTGGCTAAATATGCATCAACTGTCATAGCTCCACAGGTTCATTGAATGTTAAAAAACATAACTATGTTATTTGTGAAGTTTTGTATAGATAAAACCAGTCTATATTTTATCTTTTGCCTAGCACCTGTAATAAATCATTAGTTCCCTTTTTATGATGTTCTGTTAATGATTTCAAAACCTCTTGGAATGTTTTCTGAGTAGTAAATAGTCTGGTTACTATTTAGAAGCAATTAACTGGTGAAAATGTGAAAGTGGCAGAGTTCTCATTGAAGTTTTGACTGTCATAAAAGGACCTAATTGCATCCCCACTATAAAATAGCTTAATAAATTCTGATATAATTTTTGAAATTCTTATCAGATCACCATTAAGAATTAAGAAGTCATCCATTTGTATATATTCCATTTGTATATATATCATCACTGCAACACAGTACATCTTTGAAGATCTGCAGAGATCTGATCAAAAGTATGGGTTAATACCTACTGATTGAGGGGTTGGGGATGTAGCTCAGTGGTTAGAGCGCTTGCCTAGGAAGCGCAAGGCCCTGGGTTCGATCCCCAGCTCCGAAAAAAAGAGAAAAAAAATTGGGGGTTGGGGATGTAGCTCAGTGGTTAGAGCGCTTGCCTAGGAAGCACAAGGCCCTGGGTTCGGTCCCCATCTCCGAAAAAAAAAAAAATAGCTACTGATTGTTACACATATTTAATAGCAACAGGAAAAGCATATTAAAAGCAGGAATCTTTCCTAAAATGATTTTTTTCCTGGGCCTGGCCCAAGGGACCAATTATGTATTAGATTATAATCCAAAGCAGTCCATCTCTGGAAGATCACCTGATAATTATTATTAGCTTGTTGTTTGATATCTCCAGAAAGTGTTTCTTCAGGTTATGTGCAAACTCTGTAAAGGTGAGAACTCACATGTAGGCCTAGTCCTTCTGGTACAGAATTTAGCATTAGAATGTATAACAACAGTCCAAACCTAGCAACTGTGACCAAGGCAACTTATAAATATGAGTATAAAGTCGGGGGCTTTCTTAATGTTTCAGAAGTTTAGTCCATGGCTCATTGCAGCATGCAGGCAGATAGGCACGGTACTAGCGCAATGGCTGAAAGCTTACATCTGGACCACAAATATACTGGTTACTTTGGGGTAAACATACCTCAAGCTAAAACCACCAAAGAGGAAGGAGCCTCATTTGAGGAATACTTCAATGAAATCCAGCTGTAAGTCATTTTATCAATTAGTGATTACATGGAAATGGCCCAACAATTGTGGGTAGTGCCATCTTTGGACCTGTTCCTAGGTACCATAAGAAAACAGGCTGTGCAAGGCAGTAAAAACAAGCCCATTAGCAGCACCCATTCAAGGCTCCATCAGGTCCTGCCTTGAAGTTCCTGCCCAGTTTAAATTCCAATCCTGACTTCTTTTGGTTATGAATAGCAATATGTAAGTAAAAGCTGAGAAAACCTTTTAATCCAAACTTTCATTTTGGTTATGCTGTTTTTCTTAGCAAAAATATCCTCAAACAACAAGAGGCAGAGAAAGATTTAGACGGTGTCTGGCCTGAGATTTTGTAACCTCAAAGCCCATTATTAGTGAGTGACACATCTCTTCCTATAAGGCCATATTTCATAAACCACCCAGAAAATGTTCTCCCATCTAGAGACAAAGTATTAAAATATATGAGCCTATTTACGTGTGGAGGGGTCTTTTACTTCATCACTATGACAAAATTAAAAAAAAATATTGTCTATAGGTTATAGTAAAGTAAGTTCTGAAAAGCAAATTTATAGTGTTAACAGTGTATATCACAAACTTAATAACACAAAAATGAAGCTTGAGGCCTTCGTAAAATAATACCAGATCAAGGCTTAATGTGGTGAATGGAAAGAAATAATAAAAATCAAGTTAAAAATTAATTAAGTAGAAAAGAAAAAGTAGAAAGAATAGACTGAAGAGTTAGTTCTTTAAAAAGATTCGTATGATTTACATACCTTTCGCTAAACTACTAAAAAGAAACATAATACCTATTAATAATATTAGCATGCATAGGGAGACATAGAAATCAATAACAGTAAAATTAAGAAAACAAGTATATAGTAAAATATACTACACTCCATCATATTGGAAAATATAAAGAAATGGGTATATTTTTAGATATATGATATATAATATCATACAGATAGAAATATATATTTCTAGATATATATTAAAAACAGCAATGTGATTAGTTCAGAAATTAAAATTTGATAATTAAAATGAAACTCAGAACTGAATGTATTACCATCCTATATTTCAAGTTATATTACAGAGTTATAGTAACAAAACAGCATGGCCTTGGCATAAAAGACACATTGATTGACGTGAAGGACCAGGTATAAATCCACACAAGTATGAAGGCTTTCCAAAGATGCAAAAAATAAAATACAAAGTGGAAAATAACATAATCTTTAACAATTGGTTCTGTTCAAACTGGACAATTGAATGTAGATTTATGAAATTGCATCCATATCTCTTACCCTGCACAAAGTCCAGCTACAAATGGATCACAGACCTCAATATAAGACAAGATACCTTGATCTGATAAAAAGGAAAGAAGAAAATAGCCTCAAATTCATTCTGACAGAAATGGACTTTCTGAACAGAACATCATTAGCTTAGACAATAAGAAAAAAATTATCAAAATGGAACTTCATGAAGCTTTGGTAGAGCAAATGGCATCACAATTCAAGCAAAGGGGAAGCCTAAACCATTGGGAAAAACCTTTTAAAGCTATATATCTGATAGAAGATTAATTTCTAGAATATTTAAAATACTAAAAACAAAATAGAACATCAAGAAAACAAAGCAATTATATATGGAATTTAAAACTAAATGGGTAGTTATCAAAAGATAAAACACAACTAAGAAACGTGTAACTAAATGTTCACAATCTTAGTCATCAAGGATTTACAATTTAAAACTGCTTGAGACTTCATCTTATTCCAGTCAAAATAGCCAGTCTAAATACCCAAGATCAATAAAATTAATTATATCACATGCTGCTGAGCATCCAGGAAAAGAATAATTACTCATTACCAGTCATAGTACAAAGTAAAACAGCACTATGTAAATCAATATGAAGATTCCTCAAGAAACTGAAAATTTATTTACTCCAGTATCCAGCTGTACAACATTTGGGCACATACCCAAAGAACTCTACATTTTATTGCAGAGATACTTGTCCATTCATGATCATGTGTCATTTATTCATAATAACTGCAGATTGGAAGTATCCTAGATATCCATCAACTGATGAATGGATAATGAAAATGTTATACATTTAAAGAATAGGACATGATTTTTCAGTTGTTAGCAAAAGCAAAAATATGAAAATTTTAGGTAAATGTATGAGTCAAGATATAATCATATTGAATGTGTTAATCTAAATTCAAAAAGGCACATTTGCTTTTTTCTATTATATAAGGAGTTATAATTTAAAGGTTTTAAAAATATGGTTTAAAAAGAAAAAACAACCACAGATATTTGACTCCAAAGTAAGAAGAAGGGAGGAGTATACCACTGCAAAAAATACAAAAGGGAAGTAGAGTTGGAGGTAAATGAGAATTTGAGTGTAGATTAGGGTAAAAGAAACCATAAGGGGAAGGACAACTAACACTAAATGATTTTGGAAAATGTTATGGAAATCTACTACTGTGAAAGCTTCCTAAAATATATGCATATATATATAACATGAATATAAATGGTGTTATCATATAGTGAGGGAGGCAGTGTCTAATGCATATATCTTTTTTTTTATTATATTATTAACTTGAGTATTTTTATATATATTTCGAAAGTGTTATTTCTTCCTGTTTCCGGGCAAACATTCCCTCCCCTCCCCTTCCTTATGGGTGTTCCCTCCCAACCCTCCCCCCATTGCTGCCCTCTCCCCAACAGTCTAGTTCACTAGGGGTTCAGTCTTAGCAGGACCCAGGGCTTCCCCTTCCACTGGTGCTCTTACTAGGATATTCATTGCTACCTATGAGGTCAGAGTCCAGGGTCAGTCCATGTATAGTCTTTGAGTAGTGGCTTAGTCCCTGGAAGCTCTGGTTGGTTGGCATTGCTGTACATATGGGGTCTCGAGCCCCTTCAAGCTCTTCCAGTTCTTTCTCTGATTCCTTCAACGGGGGTCCTGTTCTCAGTTCAGTGGTTTCCTGCTGGCATACGCCTCTGTATTTGCTGTATTCTGGCTGTGTCTCTCAGGAGCCATCTGCATTCACATTTTGATCATCCGTCTTGAGTTTCATTTGTACTAGGCATCTAGGGTAATTCAAGCATTTGGGCTAATAGCCACTTATCAATGAGTACATACCATGTATGTCTTTCTGTGATTGGGTCAGCTCACTCAGGATGATATTTTCCAGTTCCAAACATTTGCCTAAGAATTTCATAAAGTCATTGTTTTTGATAGCTGAGTAATATTCCATTGTGTAGATGTACCACATTTTCTGTATCCATTCCTCTGTTGAAGGGCATCTGGGTTCTTTCCAGCTTCTAGCTATTATAAATAAGGCTGCGATGAACATAGTGGAGCACGTGTCTCTTTTATATGTTGGGGCATCTTTTGGGTATATGCCCAAGAGAGGTATAGCTGGATCCTCAGGCTTTTCAATGTCCAATTTTCTGAGGAACCTCCAGACTGATTTCCAGAATGGTTGTACCAGTCTGCAACCCCACCAACAATGGAGGAGTGTAACTCTTTCTCCGCATCCTCGCCAGAATTTGCTGTCACCTGAGTTTTTGATCTTAGCCATTCTCACTGGTGTGAGGTGAATTCTCAGGGTTGTTTTGACTTGCATTTCCCTGATGACTAAAGATGTTGAACATTTCTTTAGGTGTTTCTCAGCCATTCGGCATTCCTCAGCTGTGAATTCTTTGTTTAGCTCTGAACCCCATTTTTTAATAGGGTTATTTGTCTCCCTGCGGTCTAACTTTTTGATTTCTTTGTATATTTTGGATAGAAGGCCTCTATCTGTTGTAGGATTGGTAAAGATCTTTTCCCAATCTGTTGGTTGCCATTTTGTCCTAACCACAGTGTCCTTTGCCTTACAGAAGCTTTGCAGTTTTATGAGATCCCATTGGTCAATTCTGGATCTTAGAGCATAAGCCATTGGTGTTTTGTTCAGGAATTTTTTCCAGTGCCCATGTGTTCCAGATGCTTCCCTAGTTTTTCTTCTATTAGT
>NC_046172.1:124649562-124687936 GCF_011064425.1 Rattus rattus | reverse complement strand
TAATTTTATACCCAGCCACTTTGCTGAAGTTGTTTATCAGCTTTAGTAGTTCTCTGGTGGAACATTTGGGATCACTTAAATATACTATCATATCATCTGCAAATAGTGATATTTTGACTTCTTCTTTTCCGATCTGTATCCCCTTGACCTCCTTTTGTTGTCTGATTGCTCTGGCTAGAACTTCAAGAACTATATTGAATAAGTAGGGAGACAGTGGGCAGCCTTGTTTAGTCCCTGATTTTAGTGGGATTGCTTCCAGTTTCTCTCCATTTAGTTTAATGTTAGCGACTGGTTTGCTGTATATGGCTTTTACTATGTTTAGGTATGGGCCTTGAATTCCTATTCTATCCAGGACTTTTATCATGAAGGGGTGTTGAATTTTGTCAAATGCTTTCTCAGCATCTAATGAAATGATCATGTAGTTTTGTTCTTTCAGTTTGTTTATATAATGGATCATGTTGATGGTTTTTCATATATTAAACCATCCCTGCATGCCTGGGATGAAGCCTACTTGATCATGGTAGATGATTGTTTTGATGTTCTCTTGGATTCTGTTTGCCAGAATTTTATTGAGTATTTTTGCCTCGATGTTCATGAGGGAAATTGGTCTGAAGTTCTCTTTCTTTGTTGGGTCTTTGTGTGGTTTAGGTATAAGAGTAATTGTGGCTTCATAGAAGGAATTCGGTAGTGCTCCATCTGTTTCTATTTTGTGGAATAGTTTGGATAATATTGGTATGAGGTCTTCTATGAAGGTCTGATAGAATTCTGCATTAAACCCATCTGGACCTGGGCTCTTTTTGGTTGGGAGACCTTTAATGATTGCTTCTATTTCCTTAGGAGTTATGGGGTTGTTTATCTGTTTTATCTGTTCCTGATTTAACTTTGGTACCTGGTAACTCTCTAGGAAATCGTCCATTTCCTGCAGATTTTCAAGTTTTATTGAATATAGGCTTTTATGGTAAGATCTGATGATTTTTTTGAATTTCCTCTGATTCTGCAGTTATGTCTCCCTTTTCATTTCTGATTTTGTTAATTTGGACACACGCTCTGTGTCCTCTCGTTAGTCTGGATAAGGTTTATCTATCTTGTTGATTTTCTCAAAGAACCAACTTTTGGTTCTGTTGATTCTTTGTATCCTTTTGTTTCTACTTGGTTGATTTCAGCTCTGAATTTGATTATTTCCTGCCTTCTACTCCTCCTGGGTGTATTTGCTTCTTTTTGTTCTAGAGCTTTTAGGTGTGCTGTCAAGCTGCTGACATATGCTCTCTTCCTGTTTCTTTCTGCAGGCACTCAGAGCTATGAGTTTTCCTCTTAGCACAGCTTTCATTGTGTCCCATAAGTTTGGGTATGTTGTACCTTCATTTTCATTAAATTCTAAAAGTTTTAATTTCTTTCTTTATTTCTTCCTTATCATTGAGTAGGTTGTTCAACTTCCACGTATGTGGGCATTCTTCCTTTATTGTTATTGAAGACCAGCTTTAGGCGTGGTGGTCTGATAGCACTTTGGGATTATTTCTATCTTTCTGTACCTGTTGAGTCCTGTTTTTGACCAATTATGGTCAATTTTGGAGAAAGTACCATGAGGAGCTGAGAAGAAGGTATATCCTTTGCTTTAGGATAGAATGTTCTATAAATATCCTTTAAGTCCATTTGGTTCATGACTTCTCTTAGTCTGTCTATGTCTCCGTTTTAATTTCTGTTTCCATGATCTGTCCATTGATGAGAGTTAAAAGTTGAAATCTCCTACTATTATTGTGTGAGGTGCAATGTGTGTTTTGAGCTTTAGTAAGGTTTCTTTTTTCGTATGTAGGTGCCCTTGTATTTGGGGCATAGATATTTAGGATTGAGAGTTCATCTTGGTGGATTTTTCCTTTGATGAATATGAAGTGTCCTTCCTTATCTTTTTTGATGACTTTTAATTGAAAATTGATTTTATTTGATGTTAGAATGGCTACTCCAGCTTGCTTCTTCCGACCATTTGCTTGGAAAGTTGTTTTCCAGCCTTTCACTCTGATGTAGTGTCTGTCTTTGTCTCTGATGTGTGTTTCCTGTAGGCAGCAGAATGCAGGGTCCTCGTTGCTTATCCAGTTTGTTAATCTATGTCTTTTTATTGGGGAGTTGAGGCCATTGATGTTGAGAGATATTAAGGAATAGTGATTATTGCTTCCTGTTATATTCATATTTGGATGTGAGGTTGTGTTTGTGTGCTTTTCTTCTCTTTGTTTTGTTGCCAAGACGATTAGTTTCTTGCCTCTTCTTGGGTATAGCTTGCCTCCTTATGTTGGGCTTTACCATTTATTATCCTTTGTAGCGCTGGATTTGTAGAAAGATATTGTGTAAATTTGGTTTTGTCATGGAATATCTTGGTTTCTCCATCTATTTTAATTGAGAGTTTTGCAGGATACAGTAACCTGGGCTGGCATTTGTGTTCTCTTAGGGTCTGTATGACATCTGTCCAGGATCTTCTGGCTCATAGTCTCTGGCGAAAAGTCTGGTGTGATTCTGATAGGTCTGCCTTTATATGTTACTTGACCTTTTTCCCTTACTGCTTTTAATATTCTTTCTTTATTTTGTGCATTTGGTGTTTGACTATTATGTGTCCAGAGGTGTTTTTTTCTGGTCCAATCTATTTGGAGTTCTGTATGCTTTTGTATGCTTATGGGTATCTCTTTTTTAGGTTAGGAAGTTTCTTCTTCATGATTTTGTTGAAGATATTTACTGGTCCTTTTGAGCTGGGAGTATTCACTCTTCTATACCTATTATCCTTAGGTTTGATCTTCTCATTGAGTCCTGGATTTCTTTGTCTTGGACCAGTAGTTTTTCTGTTTTACATTATCTTTTGATGTTGAGTCGAATGGTTTCTTGGTGGAATCTTCTGCCCTGAGATTCTCTTCCATCTCTTGTTTTCTGTTGGTGAAGCTCCTATCTCAGGCTCCTTGTCTTTCTTTGGTTTTCTATATCCAGGGTTGTTTCCATGTGTTCTTTTCTTGATTGCTTCTATTTTCCATTTTGAATTCCTTCCACTGTTTGATTTTGTTTTCCTATGGAATTGTTTCAGTGATTTTTGTGATTCTTTCATAGGCTTTGTGATTCTACTTGTTTATTTGTTTTCCTGCTTCATTTTTCTTGAAGTCCTCCAGCATCATGATCAAATATGATTTTGAAACTAGATCTTGCTTTTCTGGTGTGTTTGATATTCGTGTTTGCTTTGGTGGGAGAATTGGCTCTAGGATGCTGCTGTATTCTTAGTTTTATTGCTTGTTTTTATGCTATTTTCTCTAGCCATCGATTATGGTCTTTTTACTTTGTTCTGCTATTTCTGACAGTGGCTAGACTGTCCTATAAGCCTGTGTGTCCAGGGTATTTGACCTGTTTTCCTGTTTTTCTTTCAACCAGTTGTGGGGAATAGAGAGTTCTGCTGGGCGTGTAGTTTTTCCTATCTACAGGTTCTGGCTGTTCCTGTGGCCTGTGTCTTGAGTTCACCAGGCAGGTCGCTTGGAGCAGGAAGGTTGTCTTACCTGTGGTTCAAGGCTCAAGTTTGCTGGGTTTTGCTTATGAGCTCTCCGTGGGGGAGCAAACAGGAAGATCTGCGCCACCCTTTCAGGAGCTTCCGTGCACTGGGTTCCAGATGGCATTTGGTGTTTCCTCTGGAGTCGAGAGTGGGCAGAGTGTAGTCTCTTCTGGTTTTTCCAGGCGTGTGTCTGCCTCTCTGAAGGTTTAGCTCTCCCCCCACGGATTTGGGTGCAGAGAACTGTTTATCAGGTCGGTCCCTTCAGGTTCTGGCGGTGTCTCAGACACAGTGGACTTGCTGCTCCTGTGCCCTTATCCAAGGGGACCCAGAAGCAATATACAGTTTCCTCTTGGGCCAGGGATGTGGGCAGGGGTGGGCAGTGTTGGTGGTCTCTTCCGCTCTGCAGTCTCAGGAGTGCGCACCTGTCCTGTTGGTGAGCTCTCTCCCATCGGGTTTGGGAGCAGTGAGCTGGAGGCAGGGAGCATGAGATTGGGACTCCCCTCTTTGATATTTTTTAATCTCTCAGTCACCTGTTCCTTAAGGACCCTCCCCCAAGACTTGGGTATGTGCTTTGTGTTGTAGGTGTATTATTAAGGCCTGGAAATGTCACACTCAGTTATTTTCTGCATTTTAACTAGTTGTGGTTCTCTATAATTGTCTGTCTACTGTAAACAGATGCTTCTTTGCTGATATTTGAGTGATACACTTGTCTTTTGGATATTAATAACTTTAGAACATGGTTAGGAACTAATATTTTTAAGAAAAGTGACAATAGTGGATTTGTCCTCTGACATCTTCGATCCCACTTGCTACAAGTAGATAGCTAGCTTTTCTGTTGGAAACTTTTACAATTATACTTAGATGCATGTGTGTGAGTGTGTGTGGGTGTGTGTGTGTGTATGTGTACATATTATTGTGCATGTATGCTAATGGCATGACAACTTATAGGGTGTTGGTACACATATTCCTCTGTATGAATTCCATGTATTGGAAGTTAGGGTTATCAACTATGGGAGCAAGTTTTTTACCTGTTAAGCCATTTTACAGAATTTTGCTATTTCTGTAAAACATTACAGGTATATAATTTTATTACAAAATGGATAAGCGTATTCTTCATTATTTTCTCCTTTTTTGAAAATTACTGCATTTCAATAATATTGGGGAATAGGTTAACAATTTTGCAGGAAAACATGCTATTTTTTCTAATTAATACCACTAGATTTAGGTAATATTTCCAATTTTAAACTATTGCATCTGGGTTACAGAGATAAAGAATTCTCAACTGAGGAATCCCAAATAGCTGAGAAGCAGCTAAACAAATGTTCAAGATCCTTAGTCATCAAGGAACTGCAAATCAAAACAACCCTAAGATTCCACCTCACACCAGTCAGAATGATAAGATCAAAATCTCAGGCGAGGCAGATGCTGGTGAGGATCTGAAAGAGGAACACCCATTGTTGGTGGGGTCTGCAAGCTGATACAACCACTGGGGAAATCGTAGTCTGGTGGTTCCTCAGAAAATTGGACATAAACATAATACTACCTGAAGACTCAGCTATACTACTCCTGGACACACACTCAAATGATGTTCCAACATATAACAAGGACACATGCTCTACTATGTTCATAGCAGAGTTCTTTATAATAACCGGAAATTGGAAAGAACTCAGATGTTCCTCAATGGAAGAATGGATACAGAAAATGTGGTACATTTACACAATGAAGTACTATTCAGCTATTAAAAACAATGACTTCATGAAATTCACAGTTAATTGGACGGAACTAGAAAATATCCTGAGTGAGGTAACCCAATCACAAAAGAACACACATGGTAGGTACTCACTGATAATTGGTTACTAGCCCATAGTTTCAGAATCTTCATGATATAACTCACAGACCACATGAAGCTTAAGAAGAATGAAGACCAATATGTGAATTCTCAATCATACTTAAAAAGGGGAAACCAAATATTCAGAAGGTGCAGAGCAAGGAGGGACCTGTGAGGAGAGAGGTGGAGTTAACACAAAAAGCAGGTTCAGGGTCAGGTACGGCAAGAGAGAAGCTTGAAGCACAGAGCATCAGAGAAATGAACAGAAATATGTAGCAGTGGGGAATGAGAAAGTGATGGTAACCACTAGAAAGTCCCAGATGCCAGGAAAACAAGAGGTTCCCAGGACTCAATGGGAGTGACACTTGCTGAAATAACCAACAAAGTAGAAGTAGAGATCATATCAATAGATAGGTAGTGATGGGGCCGCCCACTTATCTCAAAAATTTTAACCCAGAATAGTTCTTGTCTAAAGGAAATGAAAGGACAGAAAAATGGATTAGAGACTAAATGGAAAGGCCATCCAGAGACCATTCCACCTAGGGTCCATCCCCATCTGCACAATAACAAAACCCCAAGACTATTGCGTGTCAAAAGTGCTTTTGATTAGGAACCTGGGTTTAAGCTGTCTCCTGAGGCTCTGCCAACACCTTGCCAGAACAGATGCAGATGCAGTCAACCCTGGACAGAGCTCATGAACCTCATTTGAACAGCTAGGGAACATACTGAAAGTGTTGAATTGGATTGCAAGCCCATGGGAAGAATAACAGTATCAACTAACTGGACCACCCATAGCTTCCAGGGACTAAACCACCAACCTAAGCATATACATGGAGTTACCCATGTGCCCTGCTACATATGTAGCAAAGTATTGCCTTATCTGATATCAATGGGAGGTGAGGCCCTTGGTCCTCTGGAGGCTTGATACTGGAGCATAAGTTAATGCTAAAGGGTGAGTCAGGGTGGGTGTGTGGTTGAGGGAGCACCCTCATAGAGGCAATGGGGATGGGGGATGGGATTGGGGGTTTTAGAGGGGAAACCAGGAAGCTGAACAACATTTGTAATGTAGATGAGTAAAATAACCAAGTTTAAAAAAAAGAATAAGGAGACAAAAATTATCCAAGCATAGAAATCTAAAACCAACAGTCCAAATAACACCACTGAGTACATTTTGTGTTTGTAAACTAATTCTGGGCATGGGGCCTGATACGAAATGTGGTTGATGTACTCAGTGAGTACATTGAATAAAATAAATTTTCCCTTGACAGTGAGTATAAATTGCAAATAACTTATTGGTTAAGTGTGGGAACCCATGTTTATTTCTCCATCTTTGTGCTGGAATCCTGCCTAGCTTGGGCAGAGGTCCAGCCTCATCATGAGGAGAGTCTCAGTGTCAACAGTGAATGCAAGCTGTCAGTTTAAGTGTTCTTTACCCAAAGATTCTCATCATTCTTCCTTCTTCTCCTGTATTTTTCTTTCTTCTCATACATTTTCCTTCTTGCTTTTCATTATTTTGTCTTCTCCCAAACTGATAGCCTGAACCAAGTCTTTTATTTCCTAAAGATACATCAATTCTTTGAACATTGCTAAAATTTTTTTCATAAATTTAAATGATTTTTATGTAACCTGGGACCTGGGCCATTAGTTCCAACCTTTGCTTCCTTGAAACAGAAACAAAACACAAAGCCAAAGCATATTTCCTCATGGATTTTACAGTCTATTCTTCATGGGTAGCTGGACACTGCTTTTGCAGTTTCCTGGTATAGAAGACAGCAATCTTTAGTAACTGTTTTCATGTAAGTACAGAAAGATGACAGACTTCTAAGGTTAAAATTATTTCTTACAAAATTTAACATTTATGGAGGTAAAACAGTTAGCACTCTCTAATATCTCTCTCTAGGCGTTTGTCATCCTCAATACTTCAAATAACAAGGAAAATGAAATAATAAGTTATTATGTTTTACATCATTTTTAATTCTCTTATCTTTATTTCCTACCATACAATATCTAGAAGATTTTGATTCCTTCAAATTATTTCCCATCTGTAGCTTTTACAATCATTCTGTCTCTTCTTTACCATACAACCTTTAAGGATCAGGTATAATGGTAGTTTCCTGTGTAGGGCTAAGTTCTCCAAATTCTCTCACTGTATGCATATTTTTCACTTGTGATTTTTTGTCTTAATTCCCATCTACTATACAAAGTAGCTTCTTTCATGAGAATTGAGTGATACACTTTTTTATTGGTGTGGCGTTTGTTATTTGGAGTCATTTTATTGCTGAGTTCCTTTCCCTCAGGAATAGGAGTAGAACTTTCCCTAGGCCTGTAATCTGTCTAATTACATGTTCTTGACTACTTTTATTTGTTTGAGTTTCAACTCATTGGTTTGGCCATACATCCAAACAGAAAGTGGTTGGTTATTCCCATAATATTTATTCCAGTCTTCTGCTGACATAACTTGCAGCCCAGTCACAATGTTAACATCAGAATGATATTGATCATTTCTTTTCTCCTCTGGTAGCATGCTATTGTGGTAAATTCTTGCCCCAGTAAACACATATAAAAATACATAACTCAGTTATATTTATAAGCTATATGCCTAGATTGGGCAGATCTATCACTATACTATTCCCCAGCTATGGACCCCTTGATACCCATATGGCTTCTCACACCATGTGGTTCTGTTTCATCTTCCTTCGACCCCCTCTCCTCCTTTTGATCTGTCTCCTCCTCTGAGACCCACAAATCATTTTCCTGCCCCATCACAGGGTTCTATCCTTTATATAACCACAGAAGAATGAAGAAAGTTCAGTAAGTTCACCTGAGTATATACATGATCTGTTCCTCATCAGGGGTCACCCTGCTTGAGGGAGCAGAATTAATATAAAAATACAAATAGCACCAAGGCAACCCACAATGTTTTCCCCCTTTTGTCCAGTAAAATGTCTCTTTTATCTCAGATATATACTGAGCATATCCTTAACAATTGTGTAAGTTACAAAGTATGACATACAATTAGCATCCAGTCCATCAGTTTGGCAATTAAAGTATTCTACCACCTATCCTGACTAAAAGGCTTATGGTATTACACCTGAGTTATGTTCTGATTTTAGCTTGTAAAACATCTGAAAATCATCCTTTCAACTCTATATCATATCTCTCGATGCTAAACAACTTAAGTTTGCTTATGAGACCATAATTAGTCTTCAACCCCATCAGAAATCCGAAAATGAATTAAATATTACCTGAACATATGCAAAGCACAAAACATAGTTTCTAAAACTTAAACAAATTGAAGGGACAGCTATCTGCCTGGACAGCTCCCAATTCATTAAAACGTTGAAGCATCTGTATTCAGCCTTCTGGCCAAGAACCATTTGACATACCATGCACGGATCAGGAAATATGAAGTACTAGCTTACTTTGTCTTGGCAGAGCTTAGCAGTTGACTATCCCTTAGCAGTTGCTACTTTTATTTGTGTATTTTTGATAGTATTTGTCTGTAGATGATATAGGTGATTTATGCCCAGTGGCTATTTTGCCTGGATGTAAAAATGCTTAAAATATTCTTTGAATCATGAAGGGAGTTCTGTCAGGAGCAAACATGACTCTAGTCAAATTTTCTAATAATAATGAATTGAATAAATGTCAGATTCTGTGGATTTTTGATGGTTTTGAAGACTATCTATATATGCAAATTATATCTGACCTGTTAGTTACATCTACTAATAGCCATTTCTACTTGAGTAAATGAAGAACACTTAATTATAATGAAATCAGACTCCAATACAACCAGGTATTTACTATGTGGCCCTTAACTTGTGTTACTTAATCATCTTAAACAGTTTAAAATAGCAGCTACTAGAAGTACTGATTCAAAGCCTTGTATTGTTAACTGAGTTACTTAGGAACAATGCTTATCTAAGAGTAACAATATTAACTTCAATTTTTGTATCAATTTAAGAAATTCATACCAATGAAACTTTAAATATGTTTCAATCTATAAATTTATACAATGTAAAAATTATAACTTCAATTTTCATTAATTATAAAGATTTCAACAAATGTAATATTGTGGCTATACAATAGTTTGTTTATGAGTAAATTTGATAACCTATTCCTATTTTTCTATTTCTCTAATTTCTATGATATTACTGTATCCTCCATTTTCTTTTCAACCCCTCTTTCTTTTACTTAAGAAAGAAGGATAGAGAAGAAGAACAGAAAGGTAGAAATCTCTGATTCTGAATTGTCTAGTTCCCTCCCTGTCCAAATCTTTAACATTTGCAAACTATCCCTTAAATTGACAGCATATATATATATATTTCATAAAATAACCAGAACCATACATTCCAGCCAAAGGGACTTGGAAGATGATATTATTTTCTTTTCTTCTAGCTGAATTTGGGTGAAGAATTCCCTTCTGGGGGTCCAAAGAGAAATAGGAAAATTGATTTTGTGAATGGAGGGACAGCTGGCATATTTTGACTTCCAGTCTCTCTCTGTTGAGAAAATTCATGGCTTAGCTGACATCTTGAGTGTAACAGTCTGACAGACTGGACAGGTGAGCTATCTCTTCTGGAATGTAATGGAAACTTGATGTTAGAGGAAACAGCTTCAGTGTAATTGAGGTAAAATCAAGTAAAAGTTGGATTGGAGCATCCCAGAATCTCAAAACCTTAGAGGAACATCTCTCTCCTCTTCAATTCTGCAATATACAAACCTTACAGGTAACACATACCTCTGTAAAGACATTCATATGGAACATGCAAGGTATTAAGGAAGATCAATAAAGAGAGACAACTGCCTTTCTTTTCTTTTTTTTTTTTTTTTTTTTTTGGAGCTGGGGACCGAACCCCGAGGGCCTTAAGCGGTTACAGCAAAGTGCTCTCCACTGAGCTAAATCCTCAACCCTATAACTGCCTTTCTTTGATGTTAGTTTGATCATATAATCAAACTCTAATATAATTTTATATTCATGCTATCTTATATAATGGTAGGTAATAAGTCAAGACAATTTTGTACACAGCAATGTTATTGGCTGTGTATAGACTGTTAAGACTCAGCTGTTTCAAGAGCTTGTAAATGTACAGAGACATATACATCACCATATTTACATCACCTATTTTGTTAGTCTTATAATGCACGGCACCTTTATGTCCTGAGGGACATATTTTTTTAAGAGACTCATATCTTCCTGTATCAACATGAGAAATTTTCTAAGTCTAGTGTCTTGTCTGCAAGCACCAAAAGACCACCAAGGATCTGGGTATAATGGAATAGCACTAGGGTGTTTTTGTTTCAAGCTCAAGATTGGCATTATTGCTGACCCAGATGCAGCAGGACTGAATGGCGAAGCCTTAAGCTATCAGAAGGAAAAGGCTTTATAGGAAATGGCAAGCAAATAGGAGGGAATCTAGCTTGGCAAACATCTTTACTCCCCTTTTTCCCCCTCCATCTTTATTAAATTGGATATTTCTTATTTACATTTCAGTTGTTATTCTATTTCCAGGTTTCCAGGCCAACATCACCATAACCCCCCCCCTTCCCCTTCTATATGGGTGTTCTCCTCCCCATCCTCCCTCCATTACCACCCTTCCCCCAACAATGACATTCACTGGGGGTTCAGTCTTGGAAGGACCAAGGGATTCCCCTTCCATTGGTGCCCTTACTAGGCCGTTCATTGTTACCTATGCAGTTGGAACCCAGGGTCAGTCCAAGTACAGTTGTTGGGTAGTGGCTTAGTCCCTGGAAGCTCTGGTTGGTTGGCATTGTTGTTCATATGGGGACTCAAGCCCCTTCAAGCCCTTTCAGTCCTTTCTCTGAATCCTTCAACAGGGGTTCCCTTCTCAGTTCAGTGGTTTGATGCTGACATCCGCCTATGCATTTGCCATATTCTGGCTGTGTCTCTCAGGAGAGATCTACTTCTGGTTCCCTGTCAACCTGCATTCTTTGCTTCATCCATCTTTATCTAGTTTGGTGGCTGTATATGTATGGGCCATATGTGGAGCAGGCTCTGAATAGGTGTTCCTTCAGCCTCTGTTCTAAACATTGCCTCCTATTCTCCCAAGGATATTCTTGTTCCCCTTTTAAAGAAGGAATGAAGCATCCACATTTTGGTCATACTTCTTGAGTTTCATGTGTTCTGTGCATTTAGGATAATTCGAGCATTTGGGCTAATATCCACTTATCAATGAGTGCATACCATGTGTGTTTTTCTGTCATTGGGTTACCTCACTCAGGATAATATTTACCAGTTCCATCCATTTGCCTATGAATTTCATTAAGTCATTATTTTTTTCCTTTTTTTTCTCCATTTTTATTAACTTGGGTATTTCTTATTTCCATTTCAATTGGTATTTCCTTTCCTGGTTTCTGGGTCAACATGCTCCTAACCCCTCCCCCCCCCTTCTATATGGGTGTTCCCCTCCCCATCCTCCCTCCATTACCACCCTTCCCCCAACAATCACGTTCACTGGGGGTTCAGTCTTGGCAGGACCAAGGGCTTCCCCTTCCACTGGTACTCTCACTAGGCTATTCATTGATACCTATGCGGTTGGAGCCCAGGGTCAGTCCATGTATAGTCTTTGGGTAGGGCCTCAGTCCCTGAAGCTCGGGTTGGTTGGCATTATTTTTCATATGGTGTCTCAAGCCCCTTCAAGTTATTTCAGTCCTCCTCCTTTCTCCGGGGGTCCCGTTCTCAGTTCAGTGGATTGCTGCTGGCATTTGCCTGTGTATTTGCTGTATTCGTATTCTGGCTGTGTCTCTCAGGAGAGATCTACATACGGTTCCTGTCAGCCTGCACTTCTTTGCTTCATCCATCTTATCTAGTTTGGTGGCTGCATATGTATGGGCCACATGTGGGGCAGGCTCTGAATGAATGCCAGTTGTGAAGGAACACCTGGCACACATCTGATTGAGGAACTATTATGGAACTTTGTTGCCCTTTAAAATAATTGGCTGGTGCTGGGAGCCAAACTATAAACTTTAATTTTACTTTTCCTCATGATTGGTGGTTTTAGAAGTAAAATTCCAGGGGGGCGAGGCTTGCAACCCGGGAGCACCAGGTTTATTTGGGATCAACCTGAAAAATGGGGCTATAGAGTTCAACCTTAGACCAGGGATTCTAAGATAGGGTCTGAAAACCCAAGATCTGTTCGCTGACAAGCACTGGAGTTTGTATTAGACAGTGCAGAGCTCTGATACAAAAATATTACTACTCTGAAAAAAAAAAAAAAGAAAAAGAAAAAAGAAAAGAGAAAAAAGAAAAATTATTACTTACATATAGCATAATGTTTACACATTATAATATATGTAGTTAAATGTATACATGTGAAGTAATATTATAAAATAGCATGTTTTCTTATAGCTTTTCTAATACTTTTAGTATTATTGCTATTTATCACTCTATATTTCCTCTCCATTTTTATTACCCTTCATCTGTCCTCTTCAGTTAAAGGTCCAACCACAGTTTCCCCATAATCCCATTTATAGCACCTGTGACTACTATGCCTATATATTTTTTAAGTTGGATTGTAGAGACAACAGGCATTCTTAGGGAGGGGATGGTGGGCGTGTGGTAGAGAAACTGGGAAGGGGAATAACATTTGTAAAAGAAATAAATAAAATTAGAAGTACAAAAGGAAAAAAACAAAATCAAAAAACAAACAAAAATACAAAATAAAAAAGTGACATATTTTTAATTAATTTACCATAGTAAAATGTGCTGGTCATTTTTATTATTTATCTTTTCTTTTTAACATTTTAAATTATAACATATTATTAAATATAGTATAATATAAATAATATAATACACATTATTTTTCCCTTCACTAATTCACAACCCTCCCATATACCCCAACTTGCTATGTTTCAAATTCATGGCCTCTCTTTTTTTATTGTGGTTACATGCATACTTTAAACATATACATTACAAAATAATACCTGCTAAGTCTGAAAAATGTTACAATCATGTATGTTTTCAGGGTTGACAATTTGGTATTACGAAATAGGAATCATTGAGCAATATTGCAGGACAATGAACTTCTGGGCCTTGAGGTATAGTAAGGCAGACTACACATTACCCTTCCCACTTCCTAACTTTTCAGTTGTTATCATATCATTTTGAGATTCTGAATAACTCCCTTTTTGATTTCCACAGGTTTGTTTGCAAACAAGAATTCTCTTCATTTTCTTCCTTAAAAAAAGATACCATTATATGCAGATCACATATTTACACTTTTGGTCAATATCTTACTGGAATTTATCACTGAAATATTTTCTTGAAAGTAACATTTTGGGACTTAAAGCTGTCTTCAAGTAACACAGGTATACTCATGAAGAATGTTTCCAGAACCATTAATTTATCAAACTAAAACTAAGTGGTTGACCCAACATAGGTGTTCAATAACAAGAAATGTGCTTTTTTTTTTTGTAGGCAAAATGGATTTTTCAACTACGAAGAATGAAATTCCTATTTATAGAATGTGGACACTATTGAATTTGATCATGTTGAAAAACATGTTTTTTCACTTGTGTGTTCATTATTTTATGGAAATATAAAAGCATGTGTGAGGATGACATGAAAGTAGAATGGAAGCAGAAAATCAGAGTGAAGAAAAAGTAAATCCAAAATATGCAGTATGCCTAGAAGAAAATGATCTTGTACAGTACTGTATAATAAAATAAACAGAATTTTAAGTCGTGGTCATTGTCTCATTGGTCACAGGGAAATGTTTCCCATATAAATAAGAATGAATAAAAATATATGGAGTTTATCTCCATTTCACAGGCCATTTAGTGTGGATTTTTAAAGCTTAGTATTTTATTTTATCATTTTAAAACATAATATTGCCATTAATTAGAAATATGCTCCCCTCCAGCTGTAAGTTACTAAGTAGCCTGACTACTGTCAAAATTATACTCTGCCTTCTATAGAATCCTTAGTGGTAGGGTTTTGGATGTGATCCTTGACATCTTACAATTATTTTAGTTTAATTAGAATGAGTCAAAATGTCATCATCTTATCAACTCAGAAAATTTTACCAGACAAGACTAATGAAAACAACATTATTTAATCACACGTGGATTAAGCAAATTAAAATACTTTAAATTTAAACCAAATATTCATGTTTTATAGTGAAGGTCTCATTTCAAAAATTTAATTTGGATTATCTTATTATTTTACCTATCACATTTCTCTGGCCTTAAGATCATTGAATCTGATGATCTGAGAGCTTTATTTATTCTAAATCCAATAGAGATTTTCACAATATCCCCTTAAAAGTTAAATATAGATACTATCTGAAGTATTTTTTTCTTTCTTTCATTGGATATTTTTCTTTATTTATATTTCAAATGTTATCCCATTTTCCAGTGTCCCCTCTTGAAATCCCTTATCACATCAATCCTTCCCATACTTTTATGAGGGTGCTCCTCACCCACTCCCTCCTGCCTCCCTTCCCTGGCATTCCCCTATATTGGGTCTTTGAGTCTTCACAAGAAAAAGGGCCACTCCTCCCATTGATGTCCAACAAGGCCAATCTTTGCTACATATGTGGCTGGAGTCACTCCATGTGTTTTCTCTATGGGGTTGTAAACCCCGTCCACTATTTTGGTTTTCTCTCACATGTCCATTGGGAATCCAAATCTCAGTCCAATAGTTGGTTGTGAGAACTCACCTCTGTATTTGTCAGGCTCTGGCAGAACTTCTCAGGAGACAGCTATATCAGGCTCCTATCAGTATGCACTTCTTGGTATCCACAATAGTGTACTTGGAATGGATACTCTGGTGGGGCAGTCTTTCGATAGCCTTTTCTTCAGTCTCTGCTATATAATTTGTCTCCATATTTCCTCGTGTGAATAGTTTTTTCTCCCTTCTAAGTATTGGAGCATCCACTTTCATTTTCCTACTTCTTGAGCTTCATATGGTCTGTAATTGTATCTTGGGTATTCTGAGCTTTTGGGCTAATATTCACTTATCAGTGAGTGTATAGCATGTGTTCTTTGTGGCTGGGTTACTTCACACAGAATATTTTCCTTCTTTTTTTCTTTTATTGGATATTTTTATTTGCATTTCAAGTAGTATCCCCATTCTGGTTTTCTGTCCATAAAACCCTACAAACCACCCACCCATTCCTGCCTTCCAGCTCTGACAGTCTCCTACACTGGGGTATCTAGCCTTGGCAGGACCAAGGGCTTCTCCTCCTATTGGTGCCCAACAAGACCACCCTCTAATATGTAGCTAGAGCCATGGGTCTGTCCATGAAGTTAGAAAGAGCAACTTTCAAATTTATTTGGCTAAACAAACAAACAAAAAACCCAGAATAGGAAAAACTATTCTAAAAAATAAAATAACTTCTGGCAGAATCACCCTCCCTATCCTCAAGTTATATTACAAAGCAATAGTGATAAAAACTGTATGGTATTAGTATAGAAACAGACAGGTAGATTAGGTGAATAGAATTGAAGATCTAGCAATGAACCCACACACTTATGATCACTTGATCTTTGACAAAGGAACTAAAATTATCCAGAGGAAAATGACATTTTGAACAATTGGTACTGGTTCAACTGGTGGTCAACACATAAAAAATGCAAATCAATCCACTTTTCTCACCATGTACAAAGTTCAAGTCCAAGTAGATCAAGGACCTCCACATAAAACTAGACACACTGAAATTAATAAAAGAGAAAATGGGGATAGCCTCGAACACATGGGCACAGGGGAATATTTTCTGAATATAAAACTACATGGAGTTTTAATTGTCTGTATCCAGTTGGTTTCCTCCCATTATAGTTGGTAAACACCAGGTAAGGGTGAGATGGATAGATCTTGGTATACATAAGGGTTGGAGGATGCAAGGAGGAGTTGGCCAGCCAAGACAACTAATCAGAGTTCAAAAGGGGGCCCATAGAGACTAATCAGCAAGTATGGAGTCTACATGCTTCTACAAAGAGGTCCTCTGCATATTTGTTATGATTGTTAGCTTCGTACTTTTGTGGGACTCATAATACTGGAAGCATCCATGTCTTTTACTCTATTGTCTACCTTTGAGACATTTTTCCTCCTCTTGGGTTGCCTTGACTTATTTTATCTTGATTTGTCTTATTTGTTGACTCTTGGAGGTCTGATCTTTTTGTAAAGGAAAACAGAGAGGGATTGGATTTGGGGAAGAAGTGAGGTATGTCGCTGTGTGTCACGGGGAAACTGATAGTAATGCAGGGAGAGGAACCTGTTGTTGAGATGATTGTATCACATATGAGTCATTTTTCCAATTAAAAATAAAGGAATGGAAATGAAAAATATAAAAAAATAAAATCTTAAATATTATTTATCTATCAACCCAGATAATAAAACTCATTTCACTTTTATTCCTTTGAAGTTACATCTTATGCAGCCTTAACCTTAGTAATAATTTATTGAACCACTAGGATTTTCATCATCATCATTATTTGTGAAACACTTCAGGTAAGACTGAATAGGTCACAATTTGTGCTTAAGGACAAATGCATCCAGATAGGCTTTGTCTGGCAAACAAAATATCCAGAGTTTAAATTCTTGAGAATGTATTACTAAATGAAAAGCAAGAAAAAATTATTGATAAAAAACTTGGAGGAGGAATGTCTAGAAATTAGGAAAGTAATGTCTTGAATTATCTTCCCATACTTTTTACATTGAAAGGTACAAATATATGTGAAAAGAGAGACCAGTATTTCTAATAGAATGTCAAGAATTATTGCTGCATGTAGCAGACATTTTAGCATTAAATTTTCTTGGGTTCAATTAAAGGCATGGAATTAAACAAAATCAGAAAGGGAATTTCACATTTTTTATATGTACAGTAAAATCACTGTTTTAATAAAGCTGGACGATTTGAGAATTCTGGTTGTGGACGAGAAATGGTGAAGTAATCTCTCAATATTTCAACTCAATTAGGTTAATTTGATGCAGGGCAGAGTACCATATAGGTTCCACTTACAAGACTAAGTTTATTTTCCCACATCCACAGCCATTTCGCATCAGTATCCTTTCAAAGTGTTTTTTAAGACTTACTCTGAGGTTAGAAGCTATTTTTTTAATCTAAGATGAAGTGAATATTGTATGCATTAGTTACCCTTCTTAGCCACAACAATTACTAGATTTGCATATACAAAAGCAGAAAGACAGTTTATCTTGAATGAAATGCTTTTATGTTTTTAATGAATGTTGTTGAGCAGTTTGGAAAATAAAAAAAATGTGCACTGTAGATCAATAAACTAGAATATTCAATGATCTTCATCTGGAAAAGATACCAATCCAAAAGTGAAGGTAACATGTGCTAGAATCTATGAATTTAGAAGCAAAAATAAGAAAAGTATAAGAAGTAATTCCAGCATTATGTTGTTACTACCAGTTTTAAGTTAGGTCTTCTGTCAATGAATCAAATATTTGGTATTATATTTGTGCAGAAGTGTTCCTCTCCAGGGAAAAATTTAATGTAGGTTTATTTACCATGTTGAGGTACAAGTATTGAGTAGAGTGGAGTACACAAGATATTAATTTTTCTTTTCTAGCAGAATCATCACAAACCAAGTAACAAAATAGAATACTATGATTGTAACTATAGCACGCAGATATTTCTACTTACACTTATTCACTCACCATTTTAGCATTATATGTATTTATCTTAAAAGTGGTTATTTCCAAATACTTTGAATGTAAGCAGCTTTCACTCATAAGCAACATCCTTTTTAGGTGTAGTATATGAAAAGTTTTATATATGTTAACATTTCATTTTCATCAATTTAATCTAATTTTAAAAACTGCCCATCATTACCCAAGTAAATCTTTTAATCATATAATCTTATGTAACTATTTCATATTTTTGGTCAGTTTTTCATTCTGCTGTGATTATGCATGTGTGTGTGTGTGTGTGTGTGTGTGTGTGTGTGTGTGTGTGTGTGTCTATTTGAGCCACACAATTCAAATATAAGACACTATTTCCTAATTTTTAATTAGAAATCAGTTTTCTAAATCCCTTTTATAAGACATTTTTAAAATGGGGAAATTATATACTGATCACATATATTTCCTAAAATCAGATGGAACTGTGGGAAAGAAGAAAGAAAATGTTGATGAGACAGTATCAGTAGAGATAACTAGACATCAATATTATTTTTCTTTCTTTTTGTTGTTATGTGACTTGTAATAATGTAGCAATTTACATATATTTTACCCTTGTAGAGTCTGGAAATAAAGATCTTCATATGTATTAGTACACAATGACAGGAACTAAAGAATAAAATATTTTGGAGCCATTGCTTATAAATTGGATTGGTGACAGAAAAAAATTCCTCAGTCTTTTCCCAATCAAGATATGTTCTTCCTTATACAGGTTATTTATAAATAGTCAAATTATTTTTTATTCTATATTTCCTGAGTCTGATTTTCTTAAAAGAATTTTTTCCACTGAAATAGTTTTCTTTTCTACAATACCTGTAGACTATTAAACAGTTTAGCATGTGTATCAGGAAAACATAATATCTAGTGAAAAATTACACTTTGCGATGGATAGCTCTTCTGACCTTTAATTAAGCTTCAGGTTAATTCAAAATGAGAAAAAAATCAATAACATTTTCTCCTTTTTTATTATTTTTCTGCTCATTTTGATGTTTGCTGAGATAAAAAAGTTTTAATGTAAAAAACACACATCTCCACCGAACATCCAGTGGATTAGGAGGTCATGCTTCAGCTCAGTCTTTGTAAATATAGCAAACTACATTTGTCAATATATTCCCATCCCTCTGTATATCACAATGTCTACTTCCTAGTTGCAATCAAGTGACATGTCGCCTTGTGAATCCTATACTCTATCTCTAGCCTCAACCCCAAAGACCCTTTGCAATGGAGTTTACAAGAAAGGCACTAAGTAATAGTAATTTTCATCTTAGGGGAACAGATCTATGACATTGACATATGCTGTTCAATTTCATCATTTTTTTAGATGTCAAATGTATCACCTTCCAGTTGGGAAAGATGAAATGCAGACCCATGTCAAAATTATCCACTGAGAAGCTTGCTGCAATAATGTTTCAGAGCAGAAACAATTATAGAATGTCTATAAGTTTCTAATAAAGAAGAAGAAAATTCTAACTCTGAATGTTATCCTCTTTTCCCTAGTGATTTCCCTTTGGTCATTCTACATCTAGTTTGTCAACACAATTTCTTTAGGCAAGCTAATCAAGTACCATGTGCAATAGGCCATAGTTGTTTTAAATAATTAGTGTTCTTAATTATTCTAACCTGCCATTTTGCCATCAACTTAAGCCACAAAATAAATAACATTGTAGCCAGTGCATTTTATTGGCCTCTGGACTTTGATGTGTTTCATTACTATTAATACAGTAAATTCTAGCATCTAATACTAAGTACCAATATCATTCTTTTATTGTCTTTCCATTTATTTAAAACACCACCTCTCATAGCAGGGCCCAATGATTTCATTCATTTTTGAAGCACCTTAGGATATTTAACAGTGTCACCTTGATTTGATACAAGGGAACAATTGAAACTTTTAGAGTTAGGCAGCCACTATGCATAGAACGTATATGTTTGCTCTTCTTAATAACATAAAGATAACTCATGAACTAAGTGTATAAATAGTTCAATAATCACCATTTCCGATGAGCAACCTAAACACCACATGTACTCACAGACACACAGTGTATTAGAATGATCATTATCATTTTTGATCTTTGTATAACATAGACAACATAAAAAGAAATTTACCAAGGAATTCTCATTAAAATCATAACAGTATGATTCATCTACATTATAGATTTACTTGTGCATCTTACTCCTAGCCTATGAGGGAACTCAATGGTCAGATAAACTGAATTTGAAATTTATCTCTTATATGTACCAGTGGTATTGCTGTGAAGAGGTTAATCAGAAAATTTTGATTCTTTTATAAATATTCAAAATCTAGCCAAGAGTGGACCCAGGTTTCAGGCTTCCCATGCACTCCGACATTACACAGAGGATGCTTTACTCCTAGGTGCTATGACACACTCAGAATCACAGGAACATAAGTGAGGTTACAATATCTGTCCCAAAATCGGATGTTACTGGGAACCCTGGGATCCAGGGAAGCAAGAAACCCTGACCAGCCTGAAACACGGGTTCCTCTCAGTTTGTACCAGTCTCTGGATCAGACTCAGCACACTGGCTATCCAACCATTCCTAGAACACCCAGAGGAAGCTCAAGTCTCAGGTGCTAAGACATACCCAGGGTTACAGGTGAAGCCACAACATCTGCCCCAATACCCAGAGTAACTGAAACCCAAGGGATCCATGAACCGTGGGAACCCCTGCCTAGACAGAGGCATGGCTTTCTTCCAGTTTGATTCTGTGCCCAAAGAAGACCCGGGATTCTGGCTTCCCACCCACTCCAAAGGAAGCTCTATCCCCAGGTGCTCTGACACACCCAGGATCACTGGAGCTCTGACACAGCCAAGATTACACACTTGAGGCTACAACATCGATGCCAACACCAATTGTATTTGGGACTCCCATGGGAATCAGGGAAATAGGAACTCCCACACAGCTAGAGGCATACATTCCTTCCAACTTGCATCTGTGCCTAGAGAAGACTCAGGGATCTGGCTCCACACCCAGTCCTGCAACACCCAGAGAGAGCTTGGCATACAGGAGCTCTGACACAACAGGAGCTCAGGATCCCAGAAGTAACCTGAATCCCATGAGCTCTGACACACCAAGGATCTAAGCATCCCAGAATCCCAGAATCCCAGAATCCCAGGGTCAGGATGACAGAAACAGATGAACTCCCAGGAGTTCTGTAACAACCAGGCTCACAAGAGGGATAGGCTTTAGTCAAAGAGAGCAAGAACAGTTCTCATTATAGACAACAAGAGGCAAGCTCAAAACCATAAGCAAGAGAAACCAATGCTATTTGATGAGATCAAGACCCAGTTCTCCTATTACGCCAAGCCATGCATACCCCAACACACTGAAAAGCAAGGTTCAGATCTAAAATCCCATCTCCTGAATATGATAGATGATGTTAAGGAGGACATAAATAACTTCCTTAATGTAGTACAGGAGAACATAGGTAGACATGTATGACCCTTAAACAAATAAATCTCTTAAAGAAATACAGGAAAACACAATCAAATAGGTGATGGAATTGAACAAAACAATCCAGGATCTAAAATTATGAATAGAAACACTGAAGAAAACAAAAAGGGAGACAACCCTGGAGATGAAAAAGGAGTCACAAAGGCAAGCATCACCAACAGAATACAAGAGATGGAAGACAGCATCTCAGGTCCAGAAGATACCATAGAAGACATTGACACAACAGTCAAAGAAAATATGAAAAGGAAATAGCTCCTAGCTCAAAACATTAACAAAATCCAAGACGCAATGAAAAGATCAAACCTAAGAATAATAGGTACAGAAGAAAATGAAGATTACAAACTCAAAGGGCCAGAAAATATCTTCAACAAAATTATAAAAGAAAACTTTCCTAACCTAAAGAAACTAATGCCCATATACATACAAGAAGCCTACACAACACCAAACAGATGGGACCAAAAAAGAAATTCCTCCCATCACATAATAACTAAAACACCAAATGCTCAGAACAGAGATAGAATATTGAAAGTAGTAAGGCAAAAGGTCAAGTAACATATAAAGAGAGATCCATCAGAATTACACCAGACTTCTCAAAGGAGACACTAAAAACCAGATGATCTTAGGCAGATGTCATACAGACTCTAAGAAAACAGAAATGCCAGCCCAGGCTACTATACCCAGGAAAACTCTCTATTACCATGGAGGGAGAAACCAAGATTTTCCATGACAAAACCAAATTTAAACAATATCTTTCCACCAATCAAGCCCTACAAAGGATAATAGAAGGGAAGCTCTAATACAAGGAGGTGAACTACACCCAAGAAAAGCAAGAAACTGATCTTCTTACTATGAATCCAAAAGAATAGAACTACACAGGCATAATTCCATGTCTAAAAGCAAAAATAACAGGAGGCAACAGTCATTGGTCCTTAACATCTCTTAACATAAATGGACTTAATTCCTCCAATACAAGGACATAGACTAACAAGCTGGATAATTTAAAAAAGAACCAACATTTTGCTACATAAAGTAAACATACCTCAGAGACACAGAAAGTTACAATCTCAAAGTAAAAGTCTGGAAAAAAAATTCCATGCAAATGGTCCCAAGAAACAAGGTGGAGTGGCAATTCTAATATGTAATAAAATGAACTTTCAACCAAAAGTTATCAAAAATGGTGGGGAAGGAATCACATAGGCATCAAAGGAAATATTCACCAAAAGGAACTGTCATTTCTGAACATCTTTGCCATAAATGCAAAGGGCAACCACAGTTGTAAAAGAAACATTCCTGAATCACAAAGCACATATTATACCTCATACAATAATAGTAGGAGATTTTAACACCCCACTGTCACTAATGGACAGAACATGGAAATAGAAACTAAACAAAAACCACAGTGAAACTAACATAAGTTAAGAACCCAATGGACTTAAATATCTAAAGAACATTTTAATTTAAAACTAAAGAATATATCTTCTTCTCAGCACCACAGGTTATCTTCTCCAAAATTGACCATATAATCAGTCACAAAACTAGCCTCAAAAGATATAAGGATATTGAAATAATCCCATGCATCCTATCATATCACTATGTATTAAGACAGGTCTCTAATAATAACAAAAACAACACAAAGCCCACATACACGTGGAAGCTAAACAACACTCTACTCAATGATAACTTGTTCAAGGAAGAAATAAATCAACAAAAGACTTTTTAGAATTTAATGAAAATGAAGGCACAACATACCCAAGCACATGGGACACAAGGATAGTAATGCTAAGGAGAAAACTAATAACTCAGCATCCATAAAGAAACTGGAAAAATCATAAACTAGCAGATTAACAATGTATCTGAAATCTCCAGAATGAAAAGAAGCAAATACACCCAAGAATAGTAGACAGCAGAAATAATCAAATTCAGGGCTGAAATCAATCAAGTACAAACAAAAATACTATACAAAGAATCAACAAATATAGGAGCTGGGTCTTTGAGAATCAGTAAGACATATAAACCATTAGGCAGAATAATCACAGGACACAGCTACAGTATCAAAATTATGAAAATCAGAAATGAAAAGGGAGACATAATAGCAGAAACTCAATAAAGGCAAAGAAGTATCAGATCCTACTACGAAAGCCTATACTCAATAAACCTGGAAAATATAGATGAAATGGATTATTTTCTAGAAATATACTAGGAATCAAAATTAAATCAGAATCAGATAAACCATTTAAACATCCCATAACCTCGAAAGAATAATAGTGTCAATGTTTTCAGTCATTAAAAATCTCCCAACCTAAATCCCCAGGACCAGATGGTTTAAAGCCATAATTCCAGCAGTCCATCAAAGAAGACCTAATCCAAATACTCTTCAAACTATTCCGCAGAAGAGAAACAGAAGAAACACTACCCAATTCATTCTATGAAGCCACAATTATGCTTATACCTAAACCAAACAAACACCCAACAAATAAACAGAACTTCACACCAAATTTTCTTATGATTATTGACACAAAAATACTCAATAAAATTCTGCCAAACAAAATCCAAGAACACATAAAAACAATCATCCATCATGGTCAAGTAAGATTCATCCCAGGGATGTAGGGATGTTTCAATATATGGAAATCCATCAATGTAATCCACTATATAAACAAACTCAAAGAAAAAAAGCACATGCTCATCTCATTATATCCTGAGAAAGTACTTGACAAAATTCAGCACCCTTTCAAGATAAAAGTTTTCAAAGATCAGGAATTCAAGGCCAATACCTAAACCTAGCAAAAGAATAATAGAGCAAACCAGTAGCCAATATCAAACTATATGGAGAGGAACTTGGAGCAAATCCACTAAAATCAGGGACAAAAACAAGGCTGCTTATTCTCCCCATATCTTTACAATATAGTACTTGAAGTCCTAGCAAGAGCAATTAGGCAAACAGTCAAGTGATAGGAATATAAATTTTAAAGAACACACATGGTATGTACTAATTGATAAGTGGATATTAGCCAAAAAGCAGATTGGAATTCCAACAATAATACTTCCATACCATATGAAACCCAGGAGGAAAGAAGACCATACCAAAATAGGGATACTACAGCCCTACTCATTAGGGGGAAGAAAATAATCTCAGGAAGTTGAGGAAGAGAATGATCTATGAGGGAGAGAAGAGGAGGAGGGGAAAAAGGGTGGTTCAGATACAGGAGAAGATAAGAAATACAGAGGTCCAGGAAATTGAAAGGAGGTATGCAGCAGTGTGGGAGGGGGAACTGGGAGTAACCACTAGAAGTCCCAGATGCCAGGGACTCAAGGGTTTCCCAGCACCAAACAGGGAGGACAATAGCCTAAATACCCGACAAAGATGAGATAGAACCTGAAGTAACCATATTCAGTGGATTGGCATGGCCTCCAGTTAAGGGATAATTATTCCCTTCAAAATATTAATCCAGAATTCCTTATGTCAACAGGAAATGCAAGAACAAAGAGTAGAGCAGAGACTGAAGGAAAGGCCATCCAGAGACTGCCCCACCTACAGATCCATCCCATCTGCAGACACCAAACCCAGACAATATTGCTGATGGTAAGAATAGCTTGCTGACAGGGGTCTGGTATAGCTGTCCCCTGAGAGGCTATACCAGAGCCTGACAAATACAGATGTGGGTGCAATCAGAGAAATATATGAATGAGGATGGGGATCCCCAGTGGAGAAATTGGAGTAAAAACTGAAGGAGCTGAAGGTGTTTGCAACCCCATAGGAAGTACAACACTATCAACTAAAGAGAATACCCAGAGCTTTGAGGTATTCTTTTAAACCTCCAACCAAAGAGTACATATAGGGGGACATATGGCTCTAGCTGAATATGTAGCAGAGCATTGAATTATAGGGCATCACTGGGAGAGGAAACCCTTGGTCCTGTGGGAACTTAATGATTCATGGTAGGAGAATGCCAGGGTGCTGAAACAGGAGTGGGTAGGTGGGTTTGGAAGCACCCTCATAGAGACAGTGGGAGGGGGAGGGGTAGAGAATTAATGGAGGGGAAATTGGGAAGTGGAATAACTTTTGATATGCAAATAAATAAAATAAGCAATACAAATGAAAAAACTATTACAATATCTATAAGGAAGGTAGTAATAGTATATACAGCATAAAGTTACAATTAAGACAAAAGAAGCTAAACATGTGAAAGGCTTATGACACTAATTCTCATTTAATATTATTATGATAATAATTAGTATTTACTGCCATTTATTAAAACCTATAAATATAAGTATTTCTATAAATTCTATTCATTGGAGGTATATGAATTGCTTTTATTAATGTTATTTTTTATTTCCTTTGTTTCTTTTTTTTATTGGATATTTTCTTTACTTACATTTAAAATGCTATCACCTTTCTTGATTTCTTGTCAAGAATTCCCCTATCCCTTGCCCCCATCCCCTCCCCGTATGAGAGTATTCCCCCACCCTCCCACCCACTCCCTCCCATCACCCCACCCTGGCATTCCGCAACACTGGAGCACTGAATATTAAAAGGAACAGGGGCCTTTCCTCTCATTGATACGTGATAAGGCCAATCTCTGCTACATATATGACTGGAGCCATGGGTCCATCCATATGTATACTTTGGTTGATAGGTTACTCTCTGGGAGCTCAGGGGAGTCTGGTTGGTTGATATTGTTGTTCTTCCTATGGGATTGAAAACCCTTCAGCTCCTACATTCCCTTTTCTAACTCCTCCTTTAGGGGCCCAGTTTTCAGTCCAATGGTTGATTGAGAGCATCTGACTCTGTATTTCTCAGGCTCTGGCAGAGCCACTCAGGAGGCAGCTATGTCAGGTTCCTGTCAGCATGCACATCTTGGCATACATGATATTGTCTGGGTTTGGTGACAGCATATGGGATGGAACCATGGGTGGGGCCAATTCTGGATGATCTTTCTCTCAGGCTCTTCTCTATACTTTGTCTCTGTATTTCCTCCTCTGACTATTTTGTTCCCCTCCTAAAAAGGACTGAAGCATCCATACATTTGTCCTCCTTCTTGAGCTTCATGGTCTGTGGATTGTATTATTGGATAATCTGAGCTTTTGAACTAATATCCACTTATCATTGAGTGCATACCATGTGGGCGAATTTTTTTTTGTTGTTGTTGTTGTTGTTTTTTTGTTTTTTTGTTTTTTTTGGTTTTGTTTTTGTTGTTGTTGTTGTTGTTTTTTTTTTTTTTTTTTTTTTCTTTCTTTTTTTTTTTTTTTATTAACTTGAGTATTTCTTATTTACATTTCGAGTGTTATTCCCTTTCCCGGTTTCCGGGCCAACATCCCCCTCCCCCCTCCCCTTCTTTATGGGTGTTCCCCTCCCCACCCTCCCCCCATTGCCGCCCTCCCCCCCACAGTCTAGTTCACTGGGGGTTCAGTCTTAGCAGGACCCAGGGCTTCCCCTTCCACTGGTGCTCTTACTAGGATATTCATTGCTACCTATGAGGTCAGAGTCCAGGGTCAGTCCATGTATAGTCTTTAGGTAGTGGCTTAGTCCCTGGAGAGCTCTGGTTGCTTGGCATTGTTGTACATATGGGGTCTCGAGCCCCTTCAAGCTCTTCCTGTTCTTTCTCTGATTCCTTCAACGGGGGTCCTATTCTCAGTTCAGTGGTTTGCTGCTGGCATTCGCCTCTGTATTTGCTGTATTCTGGCTGTGTCTCTCAGGAGCGATCTACATCCGGCTCCTGTCGGTCTGCACTTCTTTGCTTCATCCATCTTGTCTAATTGGATGGCTGTATATGCATGGGCCACATGTGGGGCAGGCTCTGAATGGGTGCTCCTTCTGTGTCTGTTTTAATCTTTGCCTCTCTATTCCCTGCCAAGGGTATTCTTGTTCCCCTTTTAAAGAAGGAGTGAAGCATTCACATTTTGATCATCTGTCCTGAGTTTCATTTGTTCTAGGCATCTAGGGTAATTCAAGAATTTGGGCTAATAGCCTTATCAATGAGTGCATACCATGTGTGTTTTTCTGTGATTGGGTTACCTCACTCAGGATGATATTTTCCAGTTCAACCATTTGCCTGCTGAATTTCATAAAGTCATTGCTTTTTATAGCTGAGTAATATTCCATTGTGTGATGGCCACATTTTCTGTACCACATTCCTCTGATGAAGGGCGTCTGCTTCTTTCCAGCTTCTGGCTGTATAAATAAGGGCTACGATGAACATAGTGGGCATGTGTCTTTTTTGTGTATTGGGGCATCTTTTGTGTATATGCCCAAGAGAGGTATAGCTGGATCCTCAGGCAGTTCAATGTCCAATTTTCTGAGGAACCTTCAGACTGATTTCCAGAATGTTTGTACCAGTCTGCAATCCCACCAACAATGGAGGAGTGTTCCTCTTTCTCCGCACAGGATGATATTTTCTAGTTCCATCCATTTGCATGTGAATTTCATGAAAGCATTGTTTTGAATAGCTGAGTAAACGTACATTTTCTGTACCCATTACTCTGTTGAGGGACATTTGGGTTTTTCTAGCTTCTGGCTATTAAAAATAAGGCTGATAAAAACATAGTGGAGCATGTGTCCTTGTTTTATGTTAGAGCATTTTGGGTATATTCCCAGGAGTGGTATAGCTGGGTCCCCAGATGGTACTACGTCCAATTTTCTAAGGAACATCTAGACTGATTTCCAGAGTGGTTGTATCAGCTTCTAATCTCACCAGCAATGGAGGAATGTTCCTCTTTCCCCACATCCTTGCATCTGTTGCCACCTGAGATTTTTATCTTAGCCATTCTGACTGGTGTGAGGTGGAATCTCAGGGATGTTTTGATTTTCATTTCCCTGATGACTAAGGATGTTGAACATTTCATTTTTTTTCTTTATTAACTTGAGTATTTCTTATTTACATTTCGATTTTTATTCCCTTTCCTGGTTTCCTGGTGAACATTCCCCTAACCCCTCCCCCTCTCCTTCTCTATGGGTGTTCCCCTGCCCATCCTCCCCCCATTACCGCCCTCTCCCCAACAATCACGTTCACTGGGGATTCAGTCTTAGCAGGACCAAGGGCTTCCCCTTCCACTGGTGCTCTTACTAGGCTATTCATTGCTACCTATGACTTCTCAGCGATTCAATATTCCTCAGTTGAGAATTCTTTGCTTAGCTCTGTACCCCATTGCATAATAGGGCTATTTGATTCTCTGGAGTCTAACTTCTTGAGTTTTTTGTATATATTGAATATTAACCCTCTCTTGTATGTAGGATTGATAGATATTTTCCCAATCTGCTGGTTGCTGGTTTTGTACTAATGACAGTGACCTTTGACTTACAGATGCTTTGCAATTTTGTGAGGTCCCATTTGTTGATTACTGATCTTAGACCTTATGCTATTGGTTTTCTATTCAGGAAATTATCCCCTGTGTCCATGTGTTTGAGGCTCTTTCCCAGTTTCTCATCTATTAGTATATCAGGTTTTATTGTGGATATCCTTGATTTATTTGGACTTGAACTTTGTACAAGGTGATAAGGATGGATTGATTTGCATTTTTCTACATGTTGACCACCAGTTAAACCAGCACCATTTGTTAAAAATGCTACTTTTCCACTAGATGGTTATAGGTTTTTTATCAAATATCAAGTGACCATATATGTGTGGGTTCATTTCTGGGTCTACAATTCTATCCCACTCATATACTTTCCAGGCTCTGTACCAATACCATAGAGCTTTTACCACTATTTCTCTGTAATAAGCTTGAGGTAAGGAATGGTGATTTCCCCAGAAGTTCTTTAAGTGTTGAGGATAGTTTTTACTCTCCTGGGAATTATTGTTATTCCAAATGAATTTGCATATTGCTCTTTCTAACTCTATGAAACATTGAGTTGGAATTTTGATGGGGATTGCATTTAATCTGTAGTTTGCTTTTGCAAGATGGCCATGTTTAGTATAATAACCTGCGAGTCCATGAGCATGGAAGATCTTTCCATCTTCTGAGATCTTTTCCATTTCTTTCTTCAGAGACTTGAAATTCTTGTCATACAGATCTTTCACTTGATTGGTTAAAGTCACACCGAGGCATTTTATATGCATTGGGACTATTGTGAAGTGTGTCATTTCCCTAATTTCTTTCTCAGCCTGTTTATCCTTTGATTAGAGGAAAGCCACAGATTTGTTTGAGATAATTTCATACCCAGCCATATTGCTGAAGGTGTTTCTCAAGTTTAGTAGTTCTCTAGTGGAACTTTTGGCATCACTTAAGTATACTATTGTATCATCTGCAAATAATGACATTTTAACTTCTTCCTTTCCAATTTGTATCCCTTTGACCGCCTTTCGCTTTCTGATTGCTGTGGCTAGGACATCGAATACTATATTGAAAGAGTAGGGAGAGAGTGTGCAGCCTTGTGAATTCCCTGATTTTGGTGGGATTGCTTCAAGTTTCTCTCTATTTAGTTTGATGTTAGGTACTGGTTTGCTGTATATTGCTTTTACTATGTTTACGGTATGGGGCTTGAATTTCTGATCTTTCCAGGACTTTTATCATAAAAGGGTATTGAACTTTGTCAAATGCTTTCCCATTATCTAATGAAATAATCATGTGGTTTTTATCTTTGAGTTTTATTATATAGTGGATTTTGTTGGTGGATTTCTGTATATTGAACAATCCCTCCATCCCTGGGATGAAACCATGACAGATGATAGTTTTGTTGTGTTCTTGGATTTGGTTCAGCAGAATTTTATTGCATAATATTGTGTCAATATTCATAAGGGAATTTGGTCTGAAATTCTCTTTCTTTGCTGGGTCTTTGTGTGGTTTAGTTATAAGAGCAATTGTGGCTTCATAGAAGGAATTTGGTATTGCTCTGACTGTTTCTATTTTGTGTAATATTTTGGACAGTATTTGTATGAAGTCTTCTATGAAGGTCTGATAGAATTCTACACTAAACGAATGTGGTCCCGGGTGGCTTTTGTTTGGGAGATTTTTTTTTGACAATATGGTCCTGAAGTGCCTCATTTAGTAGAGGCGGTGGGGTGGGAGAAATGGTTGTCAGAGGAATGAGTTAATTCTATCAAAATAGCATCGTCAGTCAGCAGCCTGATGCATGAAATGGAAGGCATAGACGTCTAACAGGAGATAGAACCTTTTTCTGCTTTTACATTTTTAAAAGGAAAATGCAGAAAGCGGTGATGGAAGCATGGACCATTACTTTTTTTTTTTTTTTGTACAATTACTTTTTTTTTAAACTGACTCCAAAATATTTTTTTTTATTTTCAAGCTATAAAATACTATGAAGCTGACTCTGCCCCATTCCCACACACAGCTTTTTTGACATGCTAAAAATAGTTGGATATATTTTCCTAATCTTTTTGTCACTTCTTTACCTTTCTTTTTTTTTCATCTTTTTTTCTTTTTTCTTTTTTTTTTTTTCGGAGCTGGGGACCCAACCTAGGGCCTTTGCCTTTCAAGGCAAGCGCTCTACCACTGTTCGTCCCCAACCCCCTATTTTTTTTCTTTTATTAACTTGGGTATTTTTTTTTTAATTTTAAGAGCTTTTCCCCTTTATTGTATAGGAGGGTTTTGCCTGCATATAGGCAAGTGTGTTCCTTGTGTACAATGCCCATTGGAGGCTGTAAAATTGTATCACATCTTCTGGATCTAGGGATAAGGGCAAAGTTTAGTCATCCATTGTGTGCTGGGAACAGAACACTGATCTTCTGCAAGAGCAGGAAATATTCTTAATCAATGAGCATTTCTTCGGCAGCAATTGCCTCTTTTTAAAAAAATTAATCATTTTTACATAAGTACATAATTCACACACATGTATTTATGTTTATACATATACTCATATAAATACAGCCTGGTAAGTTCATTCCTCATATTGATGTTTTTAGGGTTGACCACTTAGGATTAGATAATTGATCAGGAGGCTCGTCCCTGGAAACAACCGAATCTCCATTTTTCAGAAGCCATTAATTTCCTGTAGTTCTTCATCTGGGAATGGGGTAAGATCTCTCCTGGCCACATTGGAATGTCAACTGGTGGTGTGGCTCTATAGGTCTTTAGGTGAGTCCATGGTTGAGATTTTGTGGGTACAGCTTCTTTGTTGAGTACAGAAGATACTATCTTGCATCAGACATCCTAGACCTCAGGCACTTACAGCCTTTCAACTCCTTCTTCCCCAGTGTTCCTTGAACTTTAGGCACAGGAGTTGTGTTGTAGATGTATCACTTGGATTTGGGTAACCCATGGTCCGTTCTTATCTGCACTGCAATAAGTTGTGAATTTTTGTAATTATCTTCATCTGCTGCAAAAAATGAAGCCTCACTGATGGGGAATGAAAACTACACACATCTGTGGGTACAGAATAGTTAGGTTTTAAAATGCAGACAAAAATTATGCTGGTTTAGGAAAGTGGCATTAGTAGGTTTTCCCTCTAAGTTCATTACCTTGTCTGCCATGGGTAGTTGACTAGGCTTACAATACTCCTATTGAGTGGGCCCTGAGTCTAATTAGATAGTCATTATTAACCTACAGGAAATAAGTGCCACCCTTGGAGGTATCTTGCCATGTTGGTCAGTTGTGGCTCCTAGGCTTTAGAGCTGACGGACACTTACAAAGCACTCTCAGATGGAACTAGGGGTAGTTCTCAGGGGGGAGGTTTCCATTTCAGTTCCAACAAAATTGCTCCAAATTCTCTGTTCAAAGTGTGGTGTCTCCAGCTATAGGGTCTTACCTTTGAGTTTTAGAAAGTAAACCAGTGCAACGGGAATAGCCTACATTGATTTGGGAATTCCTTTGGTGACTAGTTGGTGCAAGTCTCGATTCATCAAGAGTAATCTACATAATAATTTGGACAGAAAAGGTTTAGAATTAAAAAAAAAATCACAACCAGAACAATGTCTTAACCTAATTATGAATTGACTCATGAGATATAAAGAAGACAAAGCAGTAAGGAAGACAATAACAAATACATGAACTGGCTTCTAGGTTAAGATGGAGTGACCAAGCAAGAAACTCTTCCCTGCCCAGTTCACCTTGGAAGCTGAGATGTACACTCTGCTGAGGGTGTCCTGTGTCTCATGGATAATATAAGCCATGTATTGAAACACTGGTGCAACTTCCTAGAAATATGCCGTCTAGTGTGTCAGGGAAAAGCATTCACAAGAAGGTATCTCAACATGCTACAAAACCAGCCAATAAGAGTCCTAGGGGTACCATTTTCCTGCTAGGTTATGTTAGCTATGGTACCGTGTAGAGACCTGGCATGGAAAAAGATACAAGTGCTGCAAGAGGCAGCTGCAGACCTTTGGGTGCTGCTGACTTTGGTGTGCTGTAGAAGCTGAGTGCTCAGGAATCTACAGATTGTATTCTCACTAAATAGCACACTCGACTAGGAAGCAGAGCTCTTCTTAGACTGCAAATTCTCCAGAATTCAGCGATGATAGTGATTTAGTGCCAACAAGGTTGTCAAACTGTTGATAATACTTGTTTATGCTTGAAATTTTCTATGGCAAAATACTAATTAATAATCTATGTGACCATGTGTTAGTTCTCTCCATGCAGGATAAAATATTTAGGTTTTTATTGTTGTTAGTGATTATAATAAAATTGTTTTGATTTGGTAAGTCTGTAGAAAGACTTTCTTATAAGTACCAACTGTCAATAGAAAAGCCTATGGCCAATGAACTGAGACAGGAAATAGGAGGTGGAACATCCAGGAGGGAGAGTGAAGATTTTGAGAAATAGGCAGGGGTTGGGTAGGGTGGGGTGAGGATCACATTGATGGTTTTCCGTATATTAAACCATCCGATGAAGCCTACTTGATCATGGTGGATGAGTGTTTTGATGTGCTCTTGGATTCGGTTTGCCAGAATTTTGTTGAGTATTTTTGCGTCAATGTTCATAAGGGAGATTGGTCTGAAGTTCTCTTTCTTTGTTGGGTCTTTGTGTGGTTTAGGTATAAGAGTAATTGTGGATTCATAGAAGAAATTTGGTAGTGCTCCATCTGTTTCAATTTTTGTGGAATAGTTTGGACAGTATTGGTATGAGGTCTTCTATGAAGGTCTGATAGAATTCTGCACTGAACCCATCTGGACCTGGGCTCTTTTTGGTTGTGAGACCTTTAATGACTGCTTCTATTTCTTTAGGAGTTATGGGGTTGTTTAGATGGTTTATCTGTTCATGATTTAACTTTGATACCTAGAATTTTTCTAGAAAACTGGCCATTTCATCCCGATTTTCAAGTTTTGTTGAATAAAGGCTTTTGTAGTAGGATCTGATGGTGTTTTGAATTTCCTCTGGCAGTGTTGTTATGTCTCCCTTTTCACTTCTGATTTTGTTACTTTGGACACACACTCTGTGTCCTCTGGTTAGTCTGGCTAACGCTTTAACTATCTTGTTGATTTTCTCAAAAAACCAGCTTTCGGTTCTGTTGATTCTTGGTATAGTCCTTTTTGATTTTACTTGGTTGACTTCATCTCTGAGTTTGATTATTTCCTGCCTTGCACTCCTCTTGGTTGTATTTGTTTCTTTGTGTTCCAGAGCTTTTAGCTGTGTGGTCAAGCAGCTGATATGTGTTCTCTCCTGTTTCTTTTTGCAAACACTCAGAGCTATGAGTTTTCCTCTTAGCACAGCTTTCATTGTGTCCCATAAGTTTGGGTATAATATATCGTCATTTTCATTAAATTCTAAGAAGTCTTTAAATTCTTCCTGTTTTTCTTCTTTCACCAAGTTGTCATTGATTAGAGCATTGTTCAATTTCCATGTACATGTGGGCATTCTTTCATTACTGTTGTTATTGAAGACCAGCCATAATACATGCAGATCTGATATGATGCATGGGATTATTTCTATCTTTCTGTATCTGTTGAGGACTGTTTTTTTGACCGATTCTATGGTCAGTTTTGTAGAAGGTACCATGAAGTGTTGAGAAGAAGGTATATCCTTTTGTTTTAGCATGGAATGTTCTATAAATATCTGTTAAATCCATTTGGTTCATATCTTATTAGTTTCTCTATGTCTCTCTTTAATTTCTGTTTCCATGATCTTTCCATTAATTAGAATGGGGTGATGAAATCTCCTACTATTATTGTGCAAGTGCAATGTGTGATTTGAGCTTTACTAAGATTTCTTTTATGAATGTAGTTACCCTTGAATTTGGAGTATAGATATTCAGTATTGAGAGTTCATCTTCGTGGATTTTTTTCTTTGATGAATATGAAATATCTTTCCTTATCTTTTTTGATGACTTTTGATTGAAAGTCCATTTTATTTGCTATTAGAATCAAGAGTTCAGCCTGTTTCTTTGAACCATTTGCTTGGAAATTGTTTCCTAGCCTTTTACTCGGAGGTAGTGTTTTTCTTTGTCTCTGACGTGAGTTTCCTGTATGCAGCAAAATGCTGGGTCTTCTTAACATATCCAGTATGTTAGTCTAGGTCTTTTTATTGGGGAATTGAGTTCATTGATATTTAGATATTAAGGAAAAGTGATTGTTTCTTCCTGTTATTTTTGTATTTAGAGGTGGAATTATGGTTGTGTTTCTCTCTTCTTTTCATTTCATAGCACGGAGATTACTTTCTTGCCTTTTCTATAGTGTAGTTTCCCTCCTTGTGTTGGAGTATTCCATATATTATCATTTGTAGGACTGGATTTGGAGAAAGATATTGTGTAAATTTGGTTTTGTCATGGAATATCTTGGTTTCTCCATCTATGTTAATTGAGAGTTTTGCTGGATGTAGTAGCCTGGGCTGGCATTTGTCTTCTCTTAGGGTCTGTATGACATCTGCTCAGAATCTTCTGACTTTCATTGTTTCTGGTGAGAAGCCTGTTGTAATTCTTATAAGTCTGCCTTTATGTGTCACTTAATTTTTCCCCTTACTGCTTTTGATATTCTTTCTTGGTGTTGTGCATTTGGTGTTGTGATTATTATGTGAAAGAAGCAATTTCTTTTCTTATCAGGTCTATTTAGAGTTCTCTATGTTTCTTATATATTCATAGCCTTCTCTTTCTTTAAATTATGAAAGATTTCTTCTACAATTTTGTCGAATATACTTACTGGCCTTTTAAGTTAGGAGTCTTCATTCTCTTCTATACCTATTATCCTTATGTTTGATCACACTGTATACTGGATTTCCTGGATGTTTTGGGATAGGAGCTTTTTGTGTTTTACATTATCTTTAATGGTTGTCAATTGTGTCAACGTTTTCTATGATATCTTCTGCCTTTGAGTTTCTCTTTTCTATCTCATGTATTCTGTTTGTGATTCTAGCATCTATGACTCCTGATCTCTTCCCTAGGTTTTCTATCTCCAGGGTTTTCTGCCTTTGTGCTTTCTTTATTGTTTCTAGTTCCATTTTTACATCCTGGATGTTTTTTTTTTCAATTCTTTCACCTGTTTTGCTGTGTTTTCCCACAATTCTTTAAGGAATTGTTTTTGTTTCTTCTTCAAGGGCTTCTACTTGTTTACTTGTGTTGTCCTGTATTTCTTTAAGGGACTTATATATGTCTTTCTTATCCTTCACCATCATCATAAAATATGATTTTAAATCTAAATCTTGCTTTTCTGGTCTGTTTGGTTATCCAATATTTGCTTTGGTGGGAGAACAAGGTTCTGATGATGCCAAGTAGTCTTGGTTTCTGTTGCTTAGGTTCCTGCACTTGCCTCTTGCAATCAGGTTGTTTCTGGTTTTAGGTAGTCTTGTTTCTGACAGTGGGTTTACCCTCCTCTAGGCCTGTGTGTCAGTACTCCTGTCGACCTGTTTTCCTGTTTTCTTTCAGCCATTTCTGGGGTATCCAGAAGCAACTATGCATTTTCCTCTTGGGCCAGGGATGTGGGAAAAGATGGACAGAAGTGGCAGTCTGCCCTGCGATCTCAAGATGGTCTGCACTTCTTGGTGCTCAGCTCTCTCTCCCATGAGATTTGGGAGCAGTGAGCTCAGTATACCTTTTAAATACATTGTCTGTACCTTGACTTTAATAATATATCACTCCCTTTCCTCTACTATATTATATTGTAATGCTTTGCTGCATTTAAATATCTTGTTTCTAGCCAGTCATTAATATACATTTGCTGATTAGAACAAAAAAAAATCTTGTAAGATTCCCTGCTGAAGAATATCTTTGTATGGTTGTGTTTTGGAGAACTATAACAGTAAAATTAATTTTGCCTAGAGTTCATAAATGCACATATAATCCCAGCTCCTACTCTTTCCCCTGTACTTATGCAGTTCTCAGTAGCACCTGCTGTCCAAGGATCTGAGAAACCCAAGGCCTGTGCTTCATTGCATGACTGGAAACCCCCTAACAAACTCAGGCTATCTTATATCTCAGATTGCACTTCCCAGCTCTGGAGCTGTGCCCAGGTGCTTCCATAGACCCCACATCTATCCCAGCTGCAGCATGGGATAAGAACAGTCAAACTCACTGTATCCTGCCTCCTGATGCAGGATCCACAACCATACAACTGGCCACATACTTCCTCACTCATTTACCCACTCATGCCTTATCCCTCTTGCATTCTTCTACTCTGTGGGATCAAGCTTCTACTGAACCAAGCATCTCTCCTCCCATTGATGCCAGATAAGGCAGTCCTCTGCTACTCATGTAGCAGCAACCATTGTCCAGCCCCTGTATACTCTTTGGTTGGTGATTTAGTACCTGGGAGGTCTGTGGGGTCATGTTAATTGATATCTTCCTATCTAATTGTAATCCCCTTCTGATCCTTCAGCCTTTTTCCTAACTCTTTCACTGGGGTCTGCAGTGTCAGTCCACTAAGAAGTTTCTGCATCTGTCTTAGTCAGGTACTAGCAGAGCCACTCAGAGAGGAGCCTTACCAAGCGCCAATCAACAAGCACATCTTAGCATCAGCAGTAATGTCTAGATTTGTTTCCTGTGATTGGAAAGGATTGCATGGTAGGGAACTCTCTGAATGGCCTTTCCTTTAGGCTCTGCTCCATTTGTGTCCCTGCATTTCCTTTAGACAGGGACTATTCTGGGTTAAAAATTATCAGATGGGTGGGTAGCCCCATCCCTCCAGTGGGACACTTGTCTATCTACTAGATATCTTCAGGTATTATCTCTCTTCTGTTGAGTATTTCAGCTAATATCATTCCCACTGGAACTTGGTATCCTCTCAAATCCCTGGCAGTTTGGACTTTCTAGTGATTACCCAAGTTCCCCAAATTCTACAGCTACTTATTTCTATTCATTCTGCTGGCCCTCTGGATTTTTCCCTCTCTCTTCTTATACCTGGACCTGCTCCCCTGTTTTCTCCTCATCCTCCAATTTCACTCAAGTACCTCCTACCTCTACCACACATGGTTATTTTGTTCCCGCTTCCAATTAGGTTTGAAGCATCCACATTTTGGCCTTACTTCTGTTAGTTTTATCCTGGGTATTCAGAAGTCTTGGGGTAATAACTATCAGTGAGTGTATACTATGCTTGTCTTTGGGGTTTGAGTTACCTCACTCAGGATAATATTTTCTTTTCTTTTTTTTCCTGTTTCTTATGTTTATTTTGATATAAGTTATTTCAGTATCACAAATGCAATGAAAAGCATACCAAAATTGCTTGCTTATTGAAGAATAACAATTATAATCCATACCATAAAATTCCTTGTGTAATTATGGGGGAAATCAATGTAACTTATCTTTTCTCCCTCTCTAATTATACTTCTTTTTTTTCCTCTTTATTAACTTGGGTATTTCTTATTTACATTTTTTTTAATTAACTTGAATATTTCTTATATACATTTCAAGTGTTATTCTTTTTCCTGTTTCCAGACAAACATCCCCTCCCCTCCACTTCCTTGTGATTGTTTCCTCCCCACCTCCCCCCGATTACCTCCCCAACAGTCTAGTTCACTGGGGTTCAGTTTTAGCAGGACCAGGGGCTTCCCCTTCCACTCGTGCTCTTACTGGGATATTCAT